>NW_007809485.1:0-1001 GCF_000696425.1 Galeopterus variegatus | reverse complement strand
TGGGATGTCACTCCCCTAATTATGTTATGATGTGGTATACTATAAGAGATATATCATGGCTATAAGATTAATGATACTTAGCAGTATAATGCAAACTGGCCTGTGAATTTCCAACCCTGGCCCAAGGAGTTCCAGGAGACAAGGCCACCTCAGCACAGATGTAACTTTCATGAATGTTAAAATAAAACATACCCTTACAAGAATAGCTTAAACTCCCTTTATGAAAGAAACACCTAGTCACTGATCCAGACTAATACAGGTATTAGAGAGGGGAAAGAATCCTCCAAACTCTGAGAATGGTCTCCAGACAAAGACCCTTCCAGACAGGTGGTCATCTGACCCCTGACTGCATCTGGCCCATGCCACTGATCTGCTTCCACTATCCATCTTGTAAAGGCACTACCAGATTAAAGTACTTAAACATTAGATGGTATCTAACACTCATAAATGATACAGATTGAACCAAAGGGGAAAGGTTGCCCCTAGGGAAACTGATTAACTAGAACCACCTGAGATCCCTGAACACATGATATAAGTGAACTTCATCCTACTAGTAGATATGCTAGGGTAATCCCCCCTTACAGGCCTTGAAGAAGCAAATATGAAGTAAAGGCCATGTTAGAGAAGCCCACATAGCAAGGAACTGTAGGCATATCTATGAGAAAGAATTCTCCCAGCAAGGAACTAAAACCTCAGTCATGCAAACACAAAGAAATGAATTCTTCCATGAACAACATGAAGGAGATTGGAAGCAGATAATTCCCCAGTTGACCCCCTGATGTAGCCTCAGGCCTCAGCCCCAGTCTACATGTGCATTGCAGCCTCATGAAATCCTGAAGAAAAAGACCAATTTAAACTCTGCCCAGATTTCTGACTTTCAAAAACTGTGTATAAAAAATGTGTGTTTTCGGCCACTAACTTTGTGCTAATTTGTTTTGCAGCAATAGATATCTAACAGATTCATCATTACCACTATGATCCTTCTAGCTTTTGCAGGGTTT
>NW_007809484.1:0-1001 GCF_000696425.1 Galeopterus variegatus | reverse complement strand
CTCTCTTCGGGGACCGTACACTCAACCCTTTTGAGCATTTCCCTGTTCTTGGAGTGCTCTCCGGGTGGCTCTGGGAGACCCTCTGGCATCCCTAGCTGGGAGCAGCATTGTCACTGAGGGTGGTATCTCACCATGTGTCCGTTCCCCATTCTCATTCACCCGGTCACTGACCTCTTTGTCATCCACTTTTCCAGAGCTTTTCTCATCAGAAAGGAGGAATGTCTGTGGCTGTCATCCTTTAGTCACTTTGCAGATCATTGATAAGGCCACCGTAGGTTTTGAGGTCCATGTGTCTTTGTAGAGGACAGCAGGGGCTGAGGCATGGCTGGGACTCTCTATAGAGAGAGTCCCTCCCCAGCTTTGGGGAGGGTGTGAGTCCTCCTGGGCAGGTGTGAGTCTCTCCATACATGGAAACACACCCGTGAGTCTCATCTGGACTCCATGTTTCTCTTCCCATCATCACCGGCATCCCTCGTGGAAGGGGAACTCACACCCAGAGAGTTGGGCAGTTTGGGACCAGAGTGAACGTAATAGCATTTTGAAGTTAAAGCCACCTGTACTAGCTCTTCCTGGCTGTGTGGCTTTCACACCAGTGTGACATCAGTCCTCCCCTTGTTGTCGCTTCTAATCAAATGTTACTAAGGAGAGTATGTTTTATTAAGCTCAAATATTGACTATTTAGAATTGAGAACAAAAAGAGACTTCTGTGCTTTCTGCATTCCAGGTTGTTCCAATTGATTTTTTTCTGCTTTCCTAACAAGTGCCCTGATTATCTGTTTTGCTTCCATTTTCTGTTGCTTCTTGCCCTTTGCTTGCAAAACAAACAGGCAAGCCCGGTAAGTAAACGCTTTTCCCCTAATTTGACATCTGCCCCACGCAATCCTTGTTTGTTTGTTTTCTAATTTTGTTATTTTTGCTTTTGTGTATTTGCTGCATTGCCCACATGATTTAAAAACTTTTTTCCTGAAAAAGCCAGGGAGATCTCCAGGGGCATTGTTTTG
>NW_007809483.1:0-1001 GCF_000696425.1 Galeopterus variegatus | reverse complement strand
AACTGTTAAATGGAACCTATTCAGCTCAAACTGGAAGCATACTTGAGATCACTAACATATGAGGTACAGTCTAAGGGTCATAACTGTACCTCATATGAACTAGCTCTCAATGATTTGACCCTAAATCAAGTCAGGTGAATAGAAATCAGCATAATTAGACCATGTTAGCTTAGCTTCCCAAATAATTTCTGTTTTCCTATTGACTGCCACATGAGAACTGGCCATGTGATAAACATTTTGATAGTTTCTACAAGACAACAGAGGGTGCATTGCCCTCTGTTTCTCTCAGTATTACAGCTTACAGAACACTCTACTTGTTAAATTCTAGTTGGAACTTAATGTAAATATATATAAATATGTATATATATATATTTAAATCACACAAGTACAACCACACAATCTGTATTCACCCTTCCCCCCTTTTTCTGGTCTTGGTTGTTGAGAGGCATAAAGCAATGTGAATCTCAGTAGCAGCAACTGTCTCATTTTAGAGCTTTTAATTATCATCCATTCTCTACATGGTTTCCAATCTCTTTTTATAAGTCTGGGTTTTACTACTGTATTTTTGAAAGTAGATAGGCAATGAATAAGAAAGAAAGACAAAATAATTTGTATGTTATGATTTCCTACCCCTTAACAGAATTCACCAAAATAAATCAGGCAATGCTCTCCTAAGAGCAATACTCTTAAGCATTCAATTTCCATTAAACACTTTACAGTAAACATAAGGTTCTCAGAAAACACTTAGAATCTGTGTACTTTCCAGAAGAATGTCCATGTTTGCAAAAGTTATGGGAAATTTAATGTAGAAAGCATAGGGGATTACTGCAAATTCACCAAAGTACCAAAAATGCACTCGAACATATTTTGTTAATTCTGAATATTTCACAAAGTCATCATTAATATCATCAGTGCAGGTAAAATGAGCAAAAGAAATATATAACTTGGAAATATTTACAGATATTGTATTACTGAAATGTACACCAGAGGTAAAAAAAAAA
>NW_007809482.1:0-1001 GCF_000696425.1 Galeopterus variegatus | reverse complement strand
TGCTGCTGCTGCTGCTGCTGAGGAAGCTGAGGACTGAGCTCACACTAGAATGAACATGTCAACTCTGCCAACAGCTCCCAGGATCTTTCCCAAGTACCTAGCTCACGACCTGCAGGTGAGGGGTCTGTGACCCAATCTGTACAATGGATTTGAAGGGTCTGAGCCCTAGCCCAACAGAGGCAAAATTGAAAATTGTGTTAATAAAAGTGTTGATTTTCACTGTTTTAAGAATGCAATAAAGTGATACACATGACTATGTGGAGTCATATTAGGTGTCCTCTGCTGCCTTCCTAAAATGCTCAGATTTGACAGTTCCACCACCCCCACCACCAGCATCCTGTTCTCTGTAAAGTAGAATTCAGTTGCTTCAATGAAAAGTTAAAATTAATGTGGGCGATTAGGACTCTGCCAAGAACAGGGGTGGCAGAAAAATATGACCGTGTGTAAAAGGTAATGGAGTGTTTATGAAGGAAAAAAGAGAGTTTTATGCAAATACTAAGTACCTGGTTCCAGAATGGGAACAAAGATAGCAAAGCTTAAAACTTGAAAGGATATATAAAATTGTAGAAGGAAGGCAGAAAATAATTTTCTTGCCTTGGTTTATAATAAATACAAATAATGAAGCTAAAAATAAGCAATGGCGTGTTAAAAATTTGGCAAAGTTGCCTCACTTGGATGAAGTAATTCATAAGTTTAAAAAAAGAGAGTACTCTGAATCCTTTCTGACTAAATATTATGTTAACACAAAATTAGAATTTCCATTAAAATTGATCTTGAAGTCTTTGGTCTTAGGCCGGCCCGGTGGTGCACTGCTACAGTGCGCTGCTTGGGAAGCGCGGCAGCGCTCCCGCCGAGGGTTCGGATCCCACATACAGACCGGTTCCCGCTCACTGGCTGAGCGAGGTGCGGGCGCAGCACCGAGGGTTGCGATCCCGTTGCCGGTCCCGGTCCGGTACGGGCGCGACACTGAGGGTTGCGATCCCTTTGCCGTACACGAAAAA
>NW_007809481.1:0-1001 GCF_000696425.1 Galeopterus variegatus | reverse complement strand
CCAGTCACACCACCAGTGCCTTGGGGCCCACCAGAGGACATTAGGCATGGAGCCAGGAACCCGACCTGCACCCACAACCACTCACACCACCAGCACCTTGGGGCCCTGCCTAGAGGCTTGGGACTTGGAGTTGGGGACTGGACCCCTCCTCCCACAATCAGGCACAATGTGCCAGCACCTCAGGGCCCACTGAGGCACAGAGAAGGGGACCAGACTCTCCTCACACAACCAGGTACACCCGCACCAGTGCCTCAGCACCTGCCCAGGACCTGAGTCATGGAGAAGTGGACCACACCCCCCTCCCACAACCAGGCACACAGCACCAGCACCTCAGGGCCCACCTGGGGACCCTAGTCATGGAGAAGTGGACCAGACCCCTCCCTTCCACAGCCAGGCACACCATGCCAGCACCTCAGGGCCTACCCAGGGACCCAAGGCACAGATCCAGGGACCGGACACCCCTCCCACAACCAGGCACACTGCACCAGCACCTCAGGGCCCATAGAGGCATGGAGAAGGGGACCAGATACCACTCCCACAACCAGGCACACCATGCCAGTGCCTCAGGGCCCACCCAGTGACCTGAGGCATGCAGCCAGGGACTGGACTCCCCTCCCACAACCAGGCACACTGCGCCAGTGCCTTGGGACTCATCCAGGGACCCAAGGCATGGAAAATGGGATTGGACCCCCCTCTCACAACCAGGCACATGGCGCCAGCACCTCAGGACCCAACCAGGAACCCAAGGTATGGATCTGGGAACTGGGCCCCCCTCCCACAATCAGGCACACTGTGCCAGTGCCTTGGGGCCTGCCTGGGGACCTGAGTCATGGACCCAGGGACCAGACCCCCCTCCCACAACCAGGCACACCACACCAGTGCCTTGGGGCCTGCCTGGGGACCTGAGTCATGGAGCCAGGGACCAGACCCCCCTCCCACAACCAGGCACACCATGCCAGTGCCTTGGGGCCCACCTGGGGACCCAAGTCATGGAGAAGGGG
>NW_007809480.1:0-1001 GCF_000696425.1 Galeopterus variegatus | reverse complement strand
GTACCTACTCTTGCTTTATACTGTTTTTAACTTCTATCTAAGGAAAACTTACATTTGAGGAGAGATTCTCTATTCTTGCACTATTAAAGGATTCTTACTGACATTAAACTTGCCTTTTTGGTGACTGAAATTGATTTCTCTCTTTTAAACAAAATCCATTTAAATTATGTTTTAAATGGATGAAAATTCCATTTTCCATCAGTGCACCATTTAGAATCTTATTGACATTAAGATACTAGGAAATATAATTGATAATCTTATCTAGGACATGGCAGGATCACTGACTCTAAGATATTTCTTCTATCTTCCCCCAAATCCCCCCACTCCATTTTCAACTACTTTCTTTAGTTCATTATATAAAGACAAACAAACAAACAAAGTGGGCATATGCAAAAAGTCATTTACTGTTTTGTTTATCATCCATATTTTTCATTTTCTCTATCTGCATAGTTGTTCTGCCAAGAGCATGGATTCATTGATAGTAGGTGGACCTCCACTTCTGAATTCAGGCACACACACTAATTTAATGTTATTCAAATATTACTTAGGCATACTCAAGGTGTTGGAATGTGCTCATTAGTTCCAAATCTTATGCAAGTAATGTTCTTACATCCACCTAGATATGTGACCTATCTTGCCCTTTATTTCAAACTGGCATAAGATACTCTTACCTGGGAGCTCATTAGAGTGAAAAGTATGTGCAGACACACATTCTCCCACCAGAAACTAAAGCCAACACATTATACACTCTTGGAAAATGTTCATGTCAATGATTTGTTTCTGATCTGTCACTGAGAAGACTTGCATATGATTTGACAAAATCTAACATAAACTGTGCAGATATGGCTCTTGCTTACTAAAACAGATGGAATATTTAAAATTAGTGATAGGAGGGCCAGCCAGTGGCTCACTCGGGAGAGTGCGGTGCTGATAACACCACGGCCCCGGGTTCAGATCCCATATAGGGATGGCTGGTTCGCTCACTGGCTGAGCGTGGTGCT
>NW_007809479.1:0-1001 GCF_000696425.1 Galeopterus variegatus | reverse complement strand
GGGAGGGAGGTTTCGGTGATGGGACATAATAATCAACTACATTGTATATCGACAAAATAAATAAATAAATAAATAAATAAATCTGCTGAAAAAAAAAATTGTCTCATCTCACCACAAAAATGATAACACGGTCAGGTTCTCCGGGTTTACGTCCACCAGGGTACACCAATTCTGCGTCCCGTTCATCTTCTCCCCACCGGGGGTCGCAGCACAGAATAACCTCTCAAACCTGGGGTCTGGCTCCTACTACCAAAGTTTATTTAGGTAACAATTGCATGTTATGAAAGACCAAATCTACTTTGATTCTTTATTTGTAGAAGTTAATCTGATGTATATTTTAATGATTATTATTTTTATTGAGAAATGATTACTACACACATTTTTTTTAGTTGAAATGTTTTTATTTATTTATTTAATTTTATTTTATTTAAAAAATTGGGGGGGGCAGCCCCGTGGCTCACTCGGGAGAGTGCGGTGCTGGGAGTGCCAAGACTGTGGGTTTGGATCCTGTATAGGGGTGGCTGGTGTGCTCACTGGCTGAGCATGGTGTGGACCACACCATGCCGAGGGTTGCAATCCCCTTACTGGTCAAAAAAAATTTTTTTTATTGGTTATGAATATTTATGAGATGCAAAGCTTATTGTCACCATTCGTGCCCAAGATGTGATGGCCAGATCCATACTGGCAGCATGTCCACTACCACAAATTGCGATTATACCCTGTGTCTTCCACCCAATTATCCCCAACCTCCCTCCCCATCCCCCTTTCCCCTACGCCACTTTATATCCCTAGGTCTGCTCTCTCCCTCTGCAAGTCCAATGCACCACTGTGGTCTTTCTTTCCTTCCTTCTTTCACTCTTAGCTCCCACTTATAAGTGAGCACATGTGGTATTTATCCCTCTATGCTTTGTTTATTTCACTCAACGTAAGTTTTTCCAGGCTCATCCATGTTGTTGCAAATTGGAGAATTTCATTCTTTTTTATGGCAGAGTAGTATTCCA
>NW_007809478.1:0-1001 GCF_000696425.1 Galeopterus variegatus | reverse complement strand
GGTCATGGTGGCCCCTATGTACCTCTCCTCCGGCAGCGGCCTGGCCCCGGCGCTGGTGCTGGCCCTGCTCATCGAGCTGTTCCTGAGCGGCATGGTGGGTGCGACACCAGCCCCGGGAAACCGCTGGGGGCAGGACGGGCCGGTCCCACCCGCCTTCCGCACCTCCTCGGTGCTCCTGGACGCCTCAGGCCAGCTGCGCTTGGTGGACGGCCGCCACCCTGATGCTGTGGCCTGGGCCAACTTCACCAACGCCATCCGCGAGACCGGGTAAGGGTTGGCCTGACCCCTCGCGGGGCCTGCCGGGAGAGGAGGCTGCGTGGGTGCCGGGCCTCGCCAGCTCCTTGAGTAGGTCTCTCCCCTGGTGACAGCTCCTGTCTCCATGGGGGGCCGTTTACCACCTCCGAGGCTGTAGTACAGCGGTCGGGACCAAGTCTCTGCTTGGGCAGGGACTAATGCAGCATCCTTCACCTCCTGGGTGCCAGTCCCTTGCCTTCAGCCAGTGATGACAGTGCTTCTGTCCCCGAGAGACCAGTTCTCCACCACCGAGGCTGCAGTGCCTGCGTCTGGATCAGGTCCATGGCTGGTGGGTAGTACAGTAACTCTTGTCCCTATGGGGACCATCCCCTTCCCCAGACTTCAGTTCCCCACCCCGTGGAGGTCAGCCCCCTCTCCCCGGGCCAGAGGCATGGCAACAGCTCTCTGGGAGGCTCACTCTCACTTGCTTGGCTGTGGCTTACCCCATGGGTGCCAGTCCCCTGCCTCCTTCCAGAACCAGGACAGCAGGACTCGGCCTGGGTTCCAGGCCAGTCTGGAAGCAGAGAGGGTCCCTAAATTCACACAGACCCAGACAGTACTCTTGCTAGGGTTCTGCTTCTCCGTTCCCTTCTCTGTCCTCGTCCAGGGGGAAGTCCTCTGCCAGATGTTTAGTATAGAGCCAAGCGCTCCGTGCTTGGCAGTCATGATCACTGTCCTTATCGCCTGGTCCAGGCTGTCATTCTGAT
>NW_007809477.1:0-1001 GCF_000696425.1 Galeopterus variegatus | reverse complement strand
TGATGGCATCATTGTTAAATTCTACCAAACATTTAAAGAAGAACTAATATCAATCCTTGTCAAACTATTCCAAAAAGCTGAATAGGAGAGAGTATGTCCAAACTCATTTTAATTTTCCTAATTTTTTTGCATTTAATTTGCTAATATTTTTTGAAGAGTTTTGTTTTCCAGGTTCATAAGGTATATTGATGTTTATTTTGTTTTTCTTGTAATGTCTTTGCCTGGTATTGGTATCAGTGTAATAACACTGACTTTGTACAAGACTTGAAAAGGATCTCTCCTGTCCTCCATTTTTGGAAGGGATTGGATATAATGGTTACGTTACTCTTCTTCCTTAAATATTCCTTAAGTATTTGCTGGTGAAATTATCTGGTCCTGAAATTTTATATTCTAGTACGTTATGTATTTGGTAAGTTTCTGTTTTGTAACGTTTTTTATTTTTTTAAATTCAGAATTATTCATGTTATCTGTCTCTTCTTGAGTGAGTTTTGGTAGGCTGTTTCTTTCTGAGAATTGGTACTTTTCTTCTAAGTTTTCAAATGTCTGGCATAGAATTGTTTATTCTGTCCCATTTTCACTCTTAATTTTATTGTGAACAGTAATTATGTTCCCTATTTCATTCTTGTCACTGGCTATTTGTCACTTTCTCTGTCTCTCTCTTTATACCAGCTTCATACATTTTTTGAATTGTATTTTTCATCTGAGAAGCTGTTGGAAAAATAGAATAGTTTAATCAGGGCCCCTCACCTTGGGTCCAATTGGGGGTGGTGTGACACATTCTTTGTAAATAAGTTGTGTGTGGGTGGAGTTAGTGCACCTGTGAGGCACCGCCACGTTGGCTGGTGTCTAGTGCCTTGCGCATCCACTCCCTGAGTGGCCATGCTCTCTGTCCTATGGCTCCAAGGACCTTTTTGGCTGGTTACCTAGCTCACAGACGCCGGGGTGTGAGGGGTCTGGTGACCCAGCCTGGCATGTGAAGGGTTTGTGACCCAGTCTGTGAA
>NW_007809476.1:0-1001 GCF_000696425.1 Galeopterus variegatus | reverse complement strand
TTTTTTTTTTTTCTTTAAAGATGACTGGTAAGGGGATCTCAACCCTTGACTTTGTGTTGTCAGCACCATGCTCTCCGAAGTGAGTGAACGGGCCATCCTTGGCCTCGGTGTTATCAGCACCACACTCTCCCAAGTGAGCCACCGGCCGGCCCTTTTTATTAGCAATTGAATTGAACCTTGTCAAAGGTTTTCCACGACTATGGAGATAATCATATGATTTTCTCCTTAGACGTATTCATATGTTGAATTATACTAGTAGGTTTTTAAATTTTGAACCATCTTTGCCTTCCTAGTATAAATTGCACTTTTCTCAAGGTAGTGTTGGAGGGACTATTCAAAAATATTTTATTTGGAAATTTTGCATTGATATTCATATTCATAATGATGTGTAATTTCCTTTCTTGTATAACATTTAGATAAATGTTATTTGTTATACTTTATAAGAAAGAATTTGAGAGTTTTGCTTCATTTCTATACCCTGAAATGATTTTTGTAACATCGGGACCATCTGGTCTCTGTAAGTTGAAACAACTCCTCTGTGAAATCATCTGGGTCTGGAACTCTTTGGTAGAAAAGTTTTTTCATGTTTTGACAACTTCCTTTCTGTTTTTCCCCCCTATGGAAAATGATCTGTTTAAACTTTCTATCTCTACTGTATTTTCCTTAAAAATGTTTTATTTCATCTAAGTTTGCATAAAGGTCTGCAAAGAGGTTGTCACACCTATAGGCTCTCCAGGTGATTCTGATACACACTGAAGTTTGAGAACCACAGCCTGTTCTCTGTACATTGAACGTATAAGCTTCTGAGACTATGTATTAGCAAGTTATCTTGTTTACTCCCCCTGAGACCTCCTCTCTGCTATTTCCTTTACCCTGCTATTTCTTTATACATACCCCCACAGAATCTACTTTGCAGTATTATACGGGTTCTTTTCCCTTTTCTTGGTCGGGTCGATAAGCCTGTCAAACAGTTGCATAGTAGCTGTTCCAGGCTTTTGAAA
>NW_007809475.1:0-1001 GCF_000696425.1 Galeopterus variegatus | reverse complement strand
TGGAGCCTCATGGCTGCTCAGGCTGCTGGAGGGTGAAGAGTCAGCAGAGCACAGCCCTGGCAGGGATGGCACTGGCTCCCATGAAGAGGTGTGTACCACAGGCTCCGACCCCCATACACCTGGGTCATTTGGGAGAGGGATTAAGTCAGGGTCTTCACTTCTGACAGACCAGGTGGAGACCTCCCTGAACACCTCTCTCACCTCTTCCCTCCCCCTTCTCCTCCTTTTTTTCTCCCCCCTTCCCTTCCTCATGCCCAAGGTTTGTTGGAATGGAAGGAGAGGGGTGTGTTTTGTGAGGAATTTGGGGACTGAATTAATGGAACATACTGGGGTCAAGAGAGAATAGTGTGCAAGAAGGAAATTCTGGTTCCTTTTCTTTCCTTCCTTGTGGACCCCAGTGGCAGCCTGGTGGCAGAGTCAGTACAGGCCGTGAACTGGTCTCCCTGCTGTCATCTTAGCTCTGCCACCGAAGGTGGGCCAGTCACTTAAGCGCTCTGAGACTGACTCCCATCTAGATGGTGGACATATAACCTCACTTGCATCACCGTGATAACCCAATCAGATAACAAATGTGATTGCGGCTTCAGAGGCACAGAGTGCTGTTTATGTGAACCATTACATTAATTATAATGTCAACTGACACTCACGTAGCAAGTGTGCCAGGTACTGTGCTAAGTGTTGTACATATATTAATTTTATATCACAATACTTTTTGGAGGTAGGTACTATTGTCCCCATTTTACAGAATTTTGAGAGTGAGGCACAGAGAGGTCAAGTGACTTGCTCAAGTGGAGCTGGGATTCGAATCAGAGCACCCTCGCTCCGGAGTCTGCCCTTAACTCTTCTGTCCTCTCCTGTCTGTGCTGCCCCACTCTTCTGTAAACAGTACCCACTGTCACACAGAAGAAAGACACGTGGGTCCTGGTAGAGAACACAGTGCCTCAGTAGTGTCCTCTCTGTCCCTTGGCTTCTTTTGTCTGATGGCCTTAGCCCACTCTCCT
>NW_007809474.1:0-1001 GCF_000696425.1 Galeopterus variegatus | reverse complement strand
TCAACCTCATGAATATCCAGGAAACTGACACATGCGTGAAGCATCTAGTTTTCAGTTCTTGGGTATGACAGGAAATTCTCTCTAAAATAAGACACTTGCTCCTTCAATTTGCGTAACTCATGAAAAAAGAAAGAGGCGCAATGCTTGCAGGGTATCTGCATTTTGTAGATGACATAATTTACATTTGGCTCTATGTACCAATCCATTTACCAGGTTTCCATTAACGCTGATGTTTTAAGATGGGCATGAAACAATAAAATCTCCAGAAGCTGTTCTCAGGTCCAGTGTAAACTGCTTTCACATTGACATCATAACCTGCAGTTTCAGTGGCATTTGAGATGTCCATGCGGACACAGATGCTGTCTGGAATCTCCAAGAACCTCATATCCCTAGGATTTTGGTGTAAGGCTGTTTACTCTGCTACTAGCAAGTACTTTCACGGCTTGCTTCTGGGGATCCTAATAAAAACTGAACCCCTGGCCATGGTACCTAAAATGACCATGTCCTGAGAACTAACAACATGCACTGTCATCTGACTCAGTCACAGGGTTGTATGTGGAGAGCAGAATTCGACATTTAAATGGAAACCATACGCATGAGACAAGTTGACAGGGACATGGAAGATAAACGTGAACTTCACACCCTGGTGCCTCGGTCCTCTCATGACATCTGTGCCTTCTCCATTACTTCCTCAGGCTCGCTCCGTGCACTGCACCCGTCAAACCCAAATCTTAATGAGAACCAAAAACGTCAATGGGGCTAGGAATTTCATTGCTAGCTTTTGGCCAGTTTCAGCCTTTGGCATCACAGGGAGCTCCCAATGATCATTTCACAGAAGAGGAAATGCCCTGTTGTAGAGATGGCTCTACATGATATGCTGGCACTTGTGCGTGAACATCGGCTGCAGCTCCAATTAGAAGTGGCCCTGAACATGGTAATAAAGGGAAAGCCTCCGGTGAGTAGAACTTCAGGTTGTACGTCTGGCTGTGCATCCTGTGCTC
>NW_007809473.1:0-1001 GCF_000696425.1 Galeopterus variegatus | reverse complement strand
TGTTACTTGCTCTAATACACTTTAAACTCTGTCTATAGTAGATACACTTTTTAAGTCTGACCGATGGTCATATGCACTCACCTATCTTCAGATGTACAATACCAATTGCCTCTTATATGCCCATCATTTCCACTTACATTGATAAAGTCTCTGTCTCCGCAAAAATATCATTTCATCCTGAAAGTCTGCAAAATCTAAAGCCCAGAAAACTCAATTCTAATTTTGGTGGTGCTCTGTCACCTTGAGCAAATCGAACAAATTCTTTAACAACAAAAAAAATCTATCTTGCATTCATGTTGCCATACTGCTTCATGAACCCATGCAGATCTCTGAGTCTAGATAAAACATAAGCATTGTTTTGAATGTGAGGTCTCAGGCAGGCTCTACCAGTCATTGTCACATGGGATAAAACTTGCCAAATACTTCCTATAAAAAATATGTGTTAATATGATTTTAAAAATCCATTTTTAATCACCTACCATATATCAGGCACTATTCTGGTTTCTATTATATATTATCTTAATCAAAAAATATCATTGTAAAGCAATAATTGTTAGCCATATTTTACAGAAAACAAAATTGAATATTAACAGATTATTAATTTTCCCAAGGTCAAGCTGGTAAAAGACAGATCGAAGCCTTGACCTCAGATCTCTTTGCCTCTGATCCTTGACTTTATTTTATACCTACTTCCTAGCACTTTGATGAGTAAGAGAGATATTGTATTATATCTTAAATAAATTTTTTTTGAAAAGTCAATAATGCAGGACTTCTTTTTCTACCAAATACATTACACAGTTGAAAAGGCAATGACAGTACAATCTGTGGCTGTTTTCCATGAAGGTTATAAATTTTAAAAAGTTAGAAACCCCGGAGTAATGTTTACTTCAGAGTTCTGTTTATCAATTTTTGTTCATCCCCAAAGACATACTGAGTCCTAACTATGTTGTAGGTATTATTTGCTAATGTTTACATGATGAAGTAGCAAAAATGATTTCAGA
>NW_007809472.1:0-1001 GCF_000696425.1 Galeopterus variegatus | reverse complement strand
TATAGGTCATATTATCAATGGATGTGAGCTGCCTGAGGAAGCATGGAGTGAAGGGGACCAGGGCACAGGTGGAAGGTTAGCTCAGAGGGACAGGGAGAGATGGATAACAGAGTACAGGTGGAGGGTTAGCTTTGGAGAAGAGGGATATTCCCTCCTTTTGAGGGTGAAGCAAAAGATGAAAGGATTTGAGGGGGCCCTGATGTGTTATGCTGAAGGCAATTGACAATCAAGAGCTGCCATTACCTGTGCTCTTTCTGAGATCAGAAGTGAGGGCATCCACTGAGACAAAGTCAGATTTACAAAGAAAGAACAGGAAGGAACAGTTTTAAATGGTATCTCAGTCACTTGCTAGGTAGTGACAGCAGCATCAGGGCTCCAGTGCAGCCAGACCTTCAGAATGTTGAATGGACAACCACTTGGTAGCATGCAAAGGAATTTTTTAAAGTCTAGAAGAAAATGCGGCCAAATGTACACTATGGTTCTTTTACAGTAGTGAGATTATGAATGAGTTTTTATGTATACCTCAAATATTTTATAATGGAAATTATAATACTCTGATCATTTGAAAGGTTTATAAAAGTATATTTAAAAATAAATTGTAATGTGTGACATTGTCAGTGTTCTCAAGAGTTGCCATCACAATGGTTTGTCTTCTCTGAGCCATTTTAACACATAATTTAATCCAATGTTCTCATCTCACTCTGATAATCTAGACATGATATAGCTCACCTGTTTGCCTCAGTAGTTGAGTCAATCACCCCACTGCCTTGTACATTCTACTGCAGTTGCCTCCTGAACTCTTTTAAAAAGCAATTTCAGGAACCCGGAATTGGGATTCAATCCAGGATCTCCTCTGATAGCATTAGCTTTTGCCAGATCAGCATAACCTAATAAGGTTCTGCATTTGTAGAAAGAGCTATGCCTCACACAGTGTTATAACACCAAGGTCAAGGATTAGGATCCCCATTCCAGCCAGCCACCAAAAAAAAAAAAAAAAGAGC
>NW_007809471.1:0-1001 GCF_000696425.1 Galeopterus variegatus | reverse complement strand
ATGATTAGTGAGGCTGAACAACTTTTCATATGCTTCTTGGCCATTGGTGCATCCTCCTTGAAGAAATTCAAGGTCCTTTGCCCATTTTTAAAATTGAGCTATTTGTTATTTTTTTGTTGAGTTGTAGGAGTTCATACATTCTGGATAATAACCCCTTGCTATGGGATGAATGTTTATGTCTCCCCAAGATTAATATGGTTAAAGCCCTAATCCCCAATGTGATGGTATTTGAAGGTGGGCCTTTGGGAGGTGATTAAGTCATGAGGGTGGAGGCTCCAGGAATGGTATTAGTGCCTTTATATAAGAAGAGATAGAAAAGAGATAGTCTCTCTCTCCCCCATGTTTGGATACAGCAAACCAGGAAGAGGACCCTTACCAGGAACCTAATAGGCCAGCACCTTAATCTTGGACTTCCCAGAACTGTATGAACTAAATTTCTGTTTGCTAAGCTACCCAGTCTGCAGTATTTGTTATGGCAGCCCAAGCTAACTAAGACACAAAGATATATGATTTATAAGTACTTTCTCCCATTTTGTAGGTTTCCTTTTTATTCTGTTGATTATTTCCTTTGATGTTCAGTTTTTAGGTTTGATGTAGTCCTAATTGTTTATTTTTGCTTCTGTCGGCTTGTGCTTTTGGTGTAATATTCAAGAAATCCTTGACAAATCCAATGTTACGAAGCTCTTTCCCTATGTTTTCTTCTAGGACTTTTATGATTTGGGGTCTTACATTTAGGACTTTGATCCATTTTGAGTTAATTTTTGTATGTGGTGTAAGTTATAGATCCAGCCAGCTTTATTATTTCACATGTGGATATCCATTTTTCCCAGTGCCATTTGTTGAAGAGACTGTCCTTTCTCTCATTGAGTGCTCTTGGCACCCTTGTCAAAAATCATTTGAACATATATGTGACAGTTTATTTTGGTGCTGTCTATTCTATTCCATTGGTCTAAATATCTGTGGTTATGCTAATACTATAATGTTTTGATTACTGTAGCTTT
>NW_007809470.1:0-1001 GCF_000696425.1 Galeopterus variegatus | reverse complement strand
GCGCCGCCGCGCTCTCAAGCAGCGCACTGTAGCAGTGCGCCACCGGGCCGGCCCGAGATCTAGTATTTTTTTTCTGGATTGATTTAACATGCAAAATCATATAGAGTTAAGTCTAATCTTCATTCTACAACCCCCACTCCCTAACACTCAATTACTTTTCATGTTTTTTTCTCTGATCCAAAGACTTTCATTTTTAAGACAAAAATCAAAACCAAATAAACGAAAACACTAATAATCTCAAGCCGCTTTCACGATAGAAAACTTATGAAGTCACATATCTTCATATTGTGACTAAACATTCTGTAACCATTCCCTATAAAATATTTGGCACAAATATCTATCAGAACTCAAATAGGCAATAAAAAATCCTGGCAAACAACTTCACCGCATACTGAGAAACACACCTAAGAGTTTAAACCTGTTTTTCATACATTGCAAATTATATTAAATAAAATTTAAGTCATAATATGTGAAAAGATTGCAGACATTAGATAAAGCTCGGGTAGGAGAGATCGTGTGATGTGCTTACTATTAAAAAATGAAAAAAACAGAAGAAGAATAGAAGGATCAGGCAGACACTGAAATATGGAACCATATAGTCAATCAGAGCTGATTCAAAGACCATAAATCTATGTTCAGAAATCTATGTTTAGTCTTTAAGTACCATATAGTGGCATTCAGTGCTTAGAGGAAGTACAATGACACTGATGTGATATTTAAATACTTGTATTATAATTTCCATCTGGATATAAGCCAGTCATAGAGGAAAAACAATACACACATATATAGGTCTTTCCCATATATGGATGTGTATTTTATATATATATATATATTCATATGATCTTTCAACTATTAAAAAAAAAAAAACAACAAGCCAGCCAATGTCTGGCAAAGTTAGTGATGTTTAAGAGAGAATCAAGATAATTTTTTTTTTTTTTACTTAGGAAGTTTGGTTTTATTTAACAGTTATTACATAAAGTGTATTTCTAAGTTAATTTAAT
>NW_007809469.1:5477-6478 GCF_000696425.1 Galeopterus variegatus | reverse complement strand
TTATTTCTAATTTACAGAAATCAGCAGCAAGGGACATTTGGGGGAGAAATAATGCCTGGTCTCTTAATGATAAGTACAGGAACATAACAATTCAAAGCCCCATTGGGTTAGGTTGGAATTGAGGAGAATTTGATACGGCTGCTGTGGGAATATATTCTGGTTCAATTGGGATTAATTCAGGAGTTTGGTAGACTGAATCTGCATATGGAAGAAATCAGCAGATCTATATGTAAGGAGTTGAAAAGATAGAAAAGAGGAAGCCAGGAACCACAGTTCATATAAAGTTTCCAAATCAACACGAATATGAAGAATAAGACTGAGGTGGAGAAAGACTTCACCTGCACTTGGCATACATTAACTTCCTCTTTGTCCCAAGACACTTTCCTAAATTTGGATTTTATTCATTTTTACAATATAACTGATAGGTAGTTTGTCTTCTCATCCCTCCTTCCCACTCCATTCCCCCTCCAGCCCCCCTCTAACAAGCAGCAGAGCTAGGCGTTAAACACTGAGCTTCTGACTTCAAGTCAATACCCACTTCATGCTGCCTCTTTTACTCCTATGGAAATATGGATTTGGGGGAGAATCTATGAGTTAGGTAAATTTATGTTATGTGCAGGGGATGAGAAAGAAATTTTAAAAGGGAGACTGCTAGATGAAAGCCAAAGAGTTGAAACTGAGCAGAATCAACTTAGCCCCACAAAGAAAAAGAAAAAAAAAAAAAAAAAAGATTCTAATAGACACATTGGCTTCCAACACAAATTTGGGAAATTATCACCATATTTTGCACTCATCCTCAAACACCACTTAAAATCTTGGATTATTTACCAAATTTGATACATTTATTTTTCTTGCCTCACCTTAATGAATGCCACTGTGTCATTTTTTCACTTAATACAGTAGTAGTATGATTATTCCTTCTTATACCATTTTTGATTTGTATAAAAACTTCTTATCATATGTGTTATCTTTACTGCTAATTATTGGGCAATGGCTGTTTA
>NW_007809469.1:0-241 GCF_000696425.1 Galeopterus variegatus | reverse complement strand
CTTTCACAAGATCTCAAAAGCAAAAACCTGAAGTGCATATTAAATTTAGCTAGATTAAAATTAAATAGATGGTATAGGTCAAGTTTAAACAGTGGAGTTCCAAAATTTTAAAGCATTTTTTAAAAGAAAGAGAGAAAATGGCCAGAAAGAAAGAAATATTCCTAAATTAATTCTCAAGCCTTTTACTCACCGATGTCCAAAGAAAATGTCATAAAAATTCACAAAACTATCTTTGTAATGA
>NW_007809468.1:0-1001 GCF_000696425.1 Galeopterus variegatus | reverse complement strand
GGCGGGAGCACCGCTGCACTTCCCAAGCGGCGCACTATCCAGTGCGCCACCGGGCCGGCCCCAAGTCCTCCTTTTTAACATGGCACCAACAAACTGGGTGGGGACCAGGTGCCACAGTGGAAAGTCAATCTGGCCTGAGAAGAACTCCCAGGGGCATGGCCTTGCTCCAGGGAAGAGTAGTCCCTACACTGGGCTTGCTGAGGGGGTAAAGGAGAGCTCGCATCTTCATTTAGGATGCAGGGAATCTCAAAGGAGCATTTCTCAAACTGATGCCTGCTTAGCTTTTCCATGGCTATTTTTGCTTCTTTTCTTGCTGCATATGTGGCATTGACGATGGTAGTTTCTGTCACATTCTCCCCTGTCCAATACTGAGACAAAAGTTCATCCAACACCTCCCACTGCAGGTGAGGAGGGATGTTTTGAATCTGAATTTTCTTGCTTCTTAGTTTTTAGAGACTGAGTAATCCACTTCCATGATTTTCCCATACAATTCCACTTTACCCTGGAGGGTCTTCATGGCACAAATGCCCTAATTCTGGTTGGAGTAGTCCATGAAGTTGTAGCTGGACTTGAGCAGGAACTTTCCTGCCAGGGGCAGCTACCTGTCCCCAAAGAGCTGCCAGAGGTCATCATAGATGGCAGTGGGGCACAGGTTCCAATGTAAAGTTTATTCATCATCCTGATCTTTCCCAAGAGCCAGGCACTCCTTGTCTCCTCTGCTGCCCTCTTCTCTTCCGCTCCTCCTCTGCCTCCTCCCTACTCTCTGCCCACCTGACACCTACCTCCCACCCTCAGCCTTCATCTTAATCTTTTTTAAGTATACAGTTCAGAGGTATTAAATATATTCTAATGTTGTGCAACCATCACCACCACTCTCCATCTTGTAAAACTGAAACTGTTCCCATTAAACAACTCTCCATTCTCCTCTTCCCACATCCCCGGACAACCACCATTCTACTTTTTATCTTCTTTTGACTACTCTTAATATCTCATATAAGTGG
>NW_007809467.1:0-1001 GCF_000696425.1 Galeopterus variegatus | reverse complement strand
TTAATTTTCTTTACTATGACAAAGCCATTTTTATAGATTTTTAAAATGCAGGCACTCAATGTAGAAACAAAAGTTGCCACTGGCATTTTTTTTTTTTTATATTGGAATTAGGTATTTAGTTGAGATGACATGTAGATCATAACATTTGTTTTTTGTTAGAAGCCTCCATTACAAGCTAATATGTATAATTCAATTTGTTATGCATATGGGAGTTGCACAATGTACAGCATTGTGTTATTAAACAAAACCTGGATTATCTTAAACAGTAAATGAGACAACTTATCTGTGCATTGTTTTGTTGAGCTTATATTAAAGCTAGGTTTTCTTTGAATATCTCATTGTACTATTCAAGTGACTATTGGGGATATTGAATGTATGACATTCTATAATCATTGGGGTTAACTTTAAGGATCATGCTGTATACAAATATTAAAAGCTTAATTTCAAACAATAATTAAATTTTAGCACTTTTAGAATTAACATATAGAATGAGAAAATATTTGTTGCTTTAATTCTGTTACATTTAAAGAAAAATTCTTCATAAAACTAATAGTCTTAAAGAAGAAAATACCCCATATCACTTAAACATTTTATAAGTTTTTTAAAAAGTGCTATTATACACAGTACTGGTTTGTGAGAGGAAATGATGATGATTTTTATTTATGAGTTAACCTTATTTCAAAATAATTCCATATTTATTTGGCTATTATTAATATATCAAAATACAAAAGAATTAGAAATTATATTCTAAACATTTTCATAGTTTATTCATGTTAATAAATGCACGTACAAAATGAGAATCTAATAATATCTAGAATAGAACAACTAGAGGATGTAGTAGGAAAAAAGATACTGTTTTATCAGACCCGTTTCTAAACATATTTCTGTTATTATTTTAAACAATATGTTCTGGTTTGTCTCATTCACTAGCTACGTGTTGTTGAGAGACTTATCTCCTTGGGTATATTAAGATTCTTCCAGTTTTGAATAATGAGAAATCA
>NW_007809466.1:0-1001 GCF_000696425.1 Galeopterus variegatus | reverse complement strand
AAAAAAAATTTTTTATCTACAACCCAAGGAACCAACAACTACAGAAAACAAACGGTAAATCAGAAAGAAAGGAAGGAAAGACACTTAAGACATTCAAACAAAAATCAATAAAATGCTAGGAGGTAATCAACACTTTTCAATAACAACTCTTAATGTAAAAGGATGAAATTCCCCAATCAAGAGACACAGACTAGCTGACTGTATTAAAAAGGAGGACCCAACTATATGCTGCTTCAAGAGACCCAACTCATCAATAAAGACTCACATAGACTAAGAGTAAAAGGATGGAGAAAGATTTACCATGTAAATAGACCTAAAAAAATGACCTGGAGGAGCTATTCTTAAGTCTGATAAAATAAACTTTAAACTAAAAACCATAAAAGGAGATAATGAGGGCCACTACATAATGATAAAAGGATTGATACATCAAGAAGACATAACAATCATAAATATATATGCACCCAACGTTGGAGCAGCCGGATTTATAAAGCAAACTCTATGAGACCTACAGAAGGAAATATACACTAATGCCATAATAGCAGAGTACCTGAACATGCCACTATCAATATTGGACAGATCATCTAGGCAAAGAATCAGCAGAGAATCACAAGATCTAAACAACACTGTAGACCAATTGGACTTGGCAGATAACTACAGAACATTCCATCCAACAACCTCAGAATATTCACTCTTCTCATCAGCACATGGATCATTCTCCAGGATAGATCACATATTAGGTCACAAATAAAGTCTCAACCAATTCAAAAAAATTGGAATTATCCCATGTATTTTTTCAGGCCACAGTGGATAAAAATTAGAAAACAATAACAAATGAGATTCTGGAAACTGTACACACATATGGAAATTAAACAGCATTCTACTTAATGACATATGGGTCCAAGAGGAAATCAAACAGGAAATCAAAACATTTATTGAAACCAATGAAAACAATGATACATCATACCAAAACCTATGGGATACTGCAAAAGCAGTACTAAGGG
>NW_007809465.1:0-1001 GCF_000696425.1 Galeopterus variegatus | reverse complement strand
AAAAAATAACAACACCCTAAAGGAAATTGACAGCACAGAGACTATTAACCTCTGAACTCAAATTATTGTCTAAGCTGATTATTTTCCATTTGCCACATCCCCACTCCATTCTACAAACTCCTCTGGCATGCACTGTGACCAAGAAAGCTGAACCCATTGTATCACCTTTGCTGGCTTCCAGTTGAGTTAAGTCCTACAGATAAGTAGAGTGAAGGAAGAAGAAGAAATTGGAGTATTTCTTCTTCATTTCTCTCTTCTTTGATTCCAAATACCTCTGCAATAGCTGCACCCTTCTACAAATATAGGTCATGGCCATGTGTGGGAAAGTGAACTTCTTGGCTCTCACTGAATTCTGTTAATGCTATTTCTTTCCACTATCACTTCAGCTCTGGCAGTGGTAATAAATTCCCTCTGTTGCTGGCCTCTGGATACCAAAACATCCCTTGCCGAGCCCTTAACCATGACCACATCTCTGCAAGTCATCTATTTATTTAACTATTTGAGCCACCTGAGGTGGATTCTGATTTCTGCAAAGACCCTAACTGCCCCAGTATTTTTAGAAAACTATGAAATATTTTATTAATAAAATAAGAACAGAATGCTATAAAAAAGAAATGATCAAAATACCAGGAATATTTCATAAAAGTTAAAAATTTCTAGAATAAAAACATCAGTAGGTAGAAAGGAATTATCTCACAAACACAGAATGGTAACAAAAGGCCTGGGGTGGAGGAGGGGGCAGAAAAGTTTAAGAGACTTAGTGTATTATTTCTAGAGGTCCAACATTCAGTAAGAGCCACATGAAAGAAGAGAAGAAAACATAGTGAGGAAGTTATCACAGAAATAATATAAGAAAATATTGCAGAACCAAAGGGTCCATTGAGTTTAAACACAACGCAAAATACCCATAAAAGTAATAATTCTGAGAAATTTCAAAAACTGCACAAAAAAGAAATTCTAAGAAATCCTGTAGTGACTATAAAAATGTACAACTGGATCCA
>NW_007809464.1:0-1001 GCF_000696425.1 Galeopterus variegatus | reverse complement strand
AGATAATTATTTATCAATATGTGTACATTCAAGGGTACAACCATATATTGCCTTGCTCTAGAAGCTGAGAATCTAGAAGCAATGACATCCCAGTAGCAATGAGCATACTCCTTGATTCAAGGACTATGTATAGAAGCCAGGATATCCCAGTAGTAATGAGCACACTTAGCACCTCAAACGTGGTTTCTTTTACCAGTCCCTTATACTGTATCTACTAGAAGCGCTCCTTCAAAAATTACTGATTCTCAGACATATACAAAATAAACCTACAGAATCTTGTAGTTCCAGAAAGTAGAGATTTGCTGACAACAAAAGTGAAAGCAAAAACAAATAGTCCACAAAAAAATAATAACGGTGGTGTGTCAAAGGGACAAAAGCACCAACTGACCTCTGGATGCCCAAAGCAAGGCAATATCAGTATAAAGTAATAAAGTAATATTGTATTGTAATACAAAATGTTAAACAATTATCCATGAGTTCATACTGATATAAATAAATTATTAAATAAATTAATTAATGTGGAAGAACAGACAAATCTTCTGAACTGAGGGATTCCAAATAATCTATGTGGCTATTCCACCCTCAAGGAGATGGCATGTAACTTCTCACTCCTTAAGTATAGGTTGCATACTTACATAGTGACTTCCTTCCAAAGAGTACCATGTGGAAAAGGAGTGGAAAAGAATAACTTCAAAATGGAGAAAACTGACAAACACTGCTCAGACAGATGATCAAGACAAGCATCAACAGTGATAATTTAAGTAGATAGTATGTATCCTTAACATCATGTGATAAAAATGACACTTCACCTCTAGAGTTCCTTCTGAAAACCCATAACCCCAGTCTAATTTATGAAAACACTGCAGAAAAATCCCAATTGTGAGACTTTCTACAGAATGCCTGACCAGTACTCCTCAAAACTCTCAATGTCATCAAAAAAAATAAGGACAGTTTGAGAAACTATTACAACTAATAGCTGAATGAGATATGATGACTAAATG
>NW_007809463.1:0-1001 GCF_000696425.1 Galeopterus variegatus | reverse complement strand
CCAAAGAGCGAATCTTAAAGGCAGACTATGGAGAGCAGAGGATGCTTTCCTTACAAACACATGGAAAACTAATTACAGCAAGATTTTAAATCATGCAAGCAGAAAAATTGATAGAATGGTGTACTTAAATTTTAAGACCAGCTGTAACAATGACAGAAACCGTGTCAGAGAAAAAGATCCAGAGGGAATTTACTGCCAGCACATTCACCTTCTACAAATGATGCAACACATTTGTGGGGTAAAAGGCACATATCAAAATGTCAATTTATAAAATTAAATGAAGAAAATTTAAACTTAAATATAAACACGGGTTATAATATTTTTATATTTGTAACTGCTCTAAAATATCATGTGCTGTGTAAGGCAATATTAACCACATGTTTAACCTCACATGTTTATAAAATATGGAATAGAGAATAATGAAAAAAAAACAAGGGCCAGAGACAGAAGGGAGAGGTTGAAACTATAATATAAGATATAAAATATAATAATATATTATAATATATAATATGATGTTATAAGGTCCTTACAAAACACATGAAGGGGTAGGATCTTATCTGAGGTAGAATAAGATTTTTAAAATGCATATTGTAAACTTTACAAAAAACAATAAAATAATTATTAAAGAAATATAAATAATAAGTCAGCATGGAAGATGAATGCCATACTAAAATTGTTAAGTTAGAACAAGAGGTGGTATAAAAGGTGAAAAGAAAAGGAGAAAAGAAAATTTTCAACAAATAGAGGACTTCTAGGTTTTAATCTAACTCCAGGTCTAGTATAACTAATACATGTGAATAGTCTGAAAACACCAGCTGAAAAACAATTTTTTTCATATGATGTTTAAGGAAAGCAATACACATGTGCTGGCCTACAGCATGACGTTGTTAGCTGTGGTGACCTGGTTGTCCATTACATCTCAAGAACCTATTTATACCTAAAATGTTTACACTTTGTCCAGCATCCTTTTTATCCTTTTCCACCGGACTCTGATAAACACT
>NW_007809462.1:0-1001 GCF_000696425.1 Galeopterus variegatus | reverse complement strand
TTACCAGAGGATATTGGAATCAATTGTTTAATTTGCTCGGTGATTCTGTACCTTAGATGTACGATGAGGTCAAACATATGCAGTGGATTAGTGCATTTGGACAATTATGTCTAAATGACAGGGGATATAGCTTGTTCAGTCCCTTTGTTCTGAGACTGTTCTCTGGGGCCATTGATATAATTTCTTGTTATACCTCCCACCCTGTTTTCCACTCTGGATGTATGTAAATGTATTCTTCCCATAAGACACAAGAAGCCCTTTGCAATGTAGGAGTTTGCCTGCCCCCATCTTCCACTACACCCAGACTATTTTCTTAATAATCTTAGTGAAAACCTTCTTGTGACTACTTAAAATCTACAGTATGTTAGTATTCCACACAGTAGGATGATTATGAACAAATTACTCAAGAATAATTAGAAAGATAAATGGACATTGACCAAGTGTTAACAAAAGCCCATTTCTTTTCTTTTTATTTGTCTTGTCCAAACCTTAGTCAAGATTATTTTCTTCTCACTACAGGACCCTGAACTCTGCTTACCCCCAAGTCTGAGCAAACATTATAAAGCAGAATGTATCCCCTTATCAGCTTGTCCTGAGAATTGGTTAACCACAGCAAGACACTATTCTCTCAGGTCCTTCTGGCTATTTTCCTTGCTTGCCCAACTTGCCAATAAAAGTTTTTGCTGAACCACTGCCTATCCTTCCCTGCCTATGAAAGAAAAGCCTTTTCTGTCTAATTATGAGATACTTGCAGATTTCCATTACCAGAATGTTCTCCCTATTGCAATAGTCTTACTTTTAAATAAAGTCTCTTCTTTTCTAAGTTTAGATTTGCTTTATTTAACAACATGAATTTAAAAAAAAAATAGAGTCGAGCAGAAGCACAAAATATATTTAAAGTCTAAGCAATTTTAGAAAACCATGTTTGGGACTTCTGCTGTGAATAATGGGAACTTAGATAATCCAGATAGATTTTCTTGCTGAAAACATTTACAAAAGCT
>NW_007809461.1:0-1001 GCF_000696425.1 Galeopterus variegatus | reverse complement strand
TGCTGCCAGCACGCCACTTGGACCACCTCCTGGCCTTTCTGTCTTGGGGGCTCCAACTCAGAGACGTCAACTGCTGTTACATCATGGGGTGTCTGCTTTCTACTTTTCCTTATAAAACCTCTCAAACTCCCAGACAAGTGACCCTGGGCCCAAGTCTGGCTGCCTGCCGCAAACAACAAAAAACGACCTGAAGGTCAGATGTTAGTGAAAATGGAAGTCAGCTTTAATTCAGGGACACTTGCCGTGAGCCATCCTGCTATAGGGAACGGCATGGGAGCCTGAGTGATACCCCTTGTTCTGCAGGCTACAAGGGGTTCCCATGTGTGTGGTGTGGCTCCATGGAAGTTCTTGTTTCTTCACCTTTGGTTGCTTGACAAGTCTTCCCAGAATTAACAGCCTAACCTTTTGGCTTAGTATGGCTTTGGGAAATTCCCTGGAGTTTCTCAAAGGACATGTTAAAATACATCAGAATTAACTGGTTTATTTAAAGGGCATTGTCAGTATTAAACGCGTTTTTGATGCATGTTCCTGGTAATGGGTTGGCTCCATTTAATTTTGTCATTAATCTTCCTTGTTAGTGATGTGTGCGTGGACCCATTGTGGCTGTGGTCATGCTCTTGACGTATGGAATGAAGTTATTATGCTGGATTTCTATCCACATCCCCCAGGGAGATGGTGGGTCCGAGTGCAGTAATGTTTATCAAACAGTTATAAATTTCTTTGTTTCTCCCCACTCCCATAGTTTCACTTGGTTTACCAAGAACATGTTGTTTCCCTAGTAACAATAAGAATGATATATTGCGTTTTTGTTAATTTGAGTAGGATCATTTAACTTTTCACTTTGTTCCTTGTACTGTTCCCAGAGTCAATTGGTAAAAAAATTAGTAAGTTTTACTATAAAGATTAATAGGTAAAATAATAAAAATATATAAAAAGGTTTTTGATATTAATAGATATTGTTGAGATTAGTTTATCATATAAGTGTTTTTAATAGTAGTATA
>NW_007809460.1:0-1001 GCF_000696425.1 Galeopterus variegatus | reverse complement strand
CTTCCAGAGCTGTGACTCCATTAACCCCGCTACCCTACTCCCCATAACATCCACCCCTCACTCCCCCCACTCTTACAGGGAAACCGTAGACTCTCTGCTTTCTCCCTTTTCTCACATTAGTGAATCAGAATTACCCTACGCACCAACCTGATTCGTTGGTGGAAGTTCCAGTCCCAAAACCGGTCAGACAGGCTGTGCTATTCACTCATTCACCAGTACTGTAGGCCAGTTCTCTGCCAGCCAGCACCACCTCTCTACAAGCAGAACTGATAGCTCTCTCGCGGGCTCTCACACTAGCAAAAGTCTGCATCATTAACGTCTACACTGACTCAAAATATGCACACAACATCCTACCCTCTCATGTAGTCAGCTGGCAAGAAAGGGGGTACCTAACGACCAAAGGCATGCCTACCATGAATGGCAACCTTATCCACAAACTCTTACAAGCTGCCAAATTCCCTAAAGCCGTCATGGTCATGCATTGCGAAGCACAGAGTCACTCGCTGACCCTATAGCCCAAGGCAGCAGCTTTGCAGATGGGGAAGCAAAAAGGGCAGCTGCCACTTCACTGCGGCAGATCCTGACCGTGACCTCCACGCACTCTCCAACACACTCCTCTCAGGAGTGCTTGCTTTATCATCAGTTGGGAGCTGAAGCCAGAGGAGATTGGATATACCTCAATAATAAATTACTCCTGCCTCAAGCTCAATAGACACAAATCCTACAAGACATACACAATCATTTCCAAGCAGGCTTCAGGCCACTTTTAAAACTTATTCAGACACAAATACATGGTCCCAACCTACACACACACCCACAACAAATCACCTCCGCTTTTATCACCTGCACGTCCGCCTCACCTCAAGGTAAGGCCCAGCCTCCTCCATTTCCCACACACCAAACTCGAGGACACCTTGCAGGACAGGACTGGCGGTTAGATGTCACTCACATGCCAACTGTAAAGTGATACTGCTGCCTTCTCACCCTGGTGGACACATTCA
>NW_007809459.1:0-1001 GCF_000696425.1 Galeopterus variegatus | reverse complement strand
GTCCTTTTACTTCACACCAGAAGCATTTATCAACACAGCTCTGAATCAAACTTTATTAGAGTTAAATAAGAAGAATATTCATGGAGAGAGATCTATGTGTATTGATTAGCAACCAAGCAATCCTGGTCTATAGCTGGTAAAAGGTTATATTAAAGGTTTTGAAGGTAAACTTGCTTAACTCTATGGAAAAGTTGCTTAACTCTACTATAGAACTTTAATAAAAAGGCTCCTAATGATTTTTTTCCTCACCAGAAGTCTTATGATAGTATTCCCAATGTATCAGAAATTTATAAGAAAATGACTAGGATCTGTTTCATAGTATGTAAATTCAACTCAAGAATAGTTGAATTATTTCTCATGAATGGTGAATTACATTAACTCTGAAGAAATAAAGTTTTAAAAATATTGTTACTTTTAAAAAAATTAACTAAGGCTTTCTGTTAGGTACAGTAAAGAAGGTTAAACAATATAGTCATCAAATTTTATAGCTGGAAGTATCCTTAGGGGCAGTGGTGTGATGGAGGCTCACACTGGTTCACAAGAGTTGCTTGATTGTGTACACCCCTTCCCAACTCCACATTCACTGATAACATACTGAACTGGTGAATATCATTGAAATTGCCATGGAGGGAGTATTTATACCATGGAAATCAGTAAATGCCACAAATCAGGGCTCCCCCTCAACTTCCATAGAAATAGTTATTAAACAATTTCTAGCTTACCACTGCGTAAGGGTCACCTACAGTAAACCAACAATGTCACTTAAAGAAAAAATAGATGAGGACTATCAAGCATTTATTTAAGAACTCACAACATGTTCATCACAGCTCTGTTTACAATAGCCAAGACATCGAACCAACCTAAAAGTCCATCGATGGATGATTGGATAAGGAAACTGTGGTATGTGTACACCGTGGAATACTATTCTGCCATAAAAAAGAATGAAATTCTCCCATTTGCAGAAACATGGATGAGCCTGGAGAAACTTATGTTGAGTGAAA
>NW_007809458.1:0-1001 GCF_000696425.1 Galeopterus variegatus | reverse complement strand
AACACTACTGAAAGACATTAAAGAAGACACAAAAAGTGGAAGGACATACCATGCCCTTGGATGGAAATAATTAACATCATGAAAATGTCCATTTTACCAAAAACAATCTAGAAATTCAGTGCAATCCCTATCAAAATACCAATGACATTCTTCACCAAAATAGAAAAAGCAATTCTAACATTCATGTGGAACAACAAAAGACCCCTGGAACAACAATGAATCCTAGCATTCATAAGGAGCAACAAGGAAATCCTGAGCAAAAAACAAAAAGAAGAAGAGAAAAGAAAGCCAGAGGCATAACCCTACCTGATTTCAAATTATATTAGAAAGCTATTATATTCAAAAAAGCATGGTACTGGCATAAAAACAGAAACTTATATCAATGGGACAGAATAGAAAACCTGGCAATCAACCCAAAATACTTACAGCCAACTGATCTTTGACAAAGGCAGCAAAAACATACATTGAGGAAAAGACTGCATCTTCAATAAATGGTGGTACTGGGGAAATTGGACATCCATATGCAGGAAAATGAAACTGGACTTGTACCTCTCACCATATATGAAAATCAACTCATAATGGATTAAAGACTTAAATATAAGACCTGAAACAATAAAATTACTAATGGAAAACATAGGGGAAACACTCCAGAAAGTAGGATTGGGCAAAGAATTTATGAACAACACCCCAAATGCATAAGCGACAGAAGAAAAAAAAATAATCAAATGGGATTATATCAAACTAAAAAGCTTCTACACAGCAAAGGAAACAATCAACACAGTGGAAAGACAACCTATGGAATGGGAGAAAATATTTGCAAGCTATAAATCTGACAAGGGATTAATATCCAGAATATACAAAGACTCAAACAAGTATACTATAAAAAAATAATAATAATCCAATTATAAAGTGGGCAAAAGAGCTGAACAGACATTTTTTTGAAGGAAGAACATGCAAATGGCCAACACGTACATGAAACAATTTTCAACGTCACTACTCAG
>NW_007809457.1:0-1001 GCF_000696425.1 Galeopterus variegatus | reverse complement strand
GAGTAGAAATGGGTGGAAGTGCCTAATATTTTCTATTACATCCAATGCAATAATAAAAAAATAAAATCCCTTGAATGCATTCTCTTCATCCTAGTATCACTCTGGGAGGACCAGGGTAGAGAATATGTTAGTCCTACCCTCTGTCTTCCTTGCTATTAACCTAACATTTTTGTTCCCCTTCAACCTTCTTTAGATTAGCAAGATAAGAGAAACTTTTGAAAGCAAAGTCTACATATGTGAGGTTAGTTCAAAAAGTTCATTGAAAAATAAAATTAAAAGTTAATATGTATCTTTCCACAAGCTTTCTTACATATTGCATTTGCTTTTGAAATCTTCCCAATTCTGCATTTATATCCCCTTAAACTTTTTCTTTTGATGTTTCTACTACTTGGAAACATCCTTCTTGAACTTAAGAGCTGTAGATTATACAACCTTTTGTTTTCAACTGTATTTTTTTTTCCTTTTTGTCTTTTTTCGTGACCAGTAACGGGATCGCACCCCTCAGTGTCGCGCCCGTACCGCGCTCAACCAGTGAGTGGACCGGTCTCTATATGGGATCCGAACCCTCGGCGGGAGTGCCACCACGCTCCCAAGCACCGCACTCTACCGAGTGCGCCACCAGGCCGGCCCTCAACTGTATTTTTTATATTGTATCCTATTCTTTAACATTAGGCAAAGGAGGGCTGGCCCAGTGGCGCACTGGATAGTGCGCCGCTTGGGAAGCGCGGCGGCGCTCCCATCCCAGGGTTCGGATCCCACGTGCAGACCGGTTCCCGCTCACTGGATGAGCGAGGCGCGGGAGCAACACCGAGGCTTGCGATCCCGTTGCCGGTCCCTGGTCCGGTACGGGGGCAACACTGAGGGTTGCGATCCGTTGCCGGACACGGAAAAAAGACAAAAGACAAAAAAAAAACATTAGGCAAAGGAGACGGAGAGGCAGAGACAGACAGACAGACAGACAGACAGACACACACACACACACACACACACACACACACGCA
>NW_007809456.1:0-1001 GCF_000696425.1 Galeopterus variegatus | reverse complement strand
TTTCTGTCTTTTTGATAATAGCCAATCTAATTTGGGTAAGCTGATGTCACAATGTGGTTTCGATTTGCATTTCTCCGATGATTAGTGATATTGAGCATTTTTTCATATACTTGTTGGCCATTTCTATGTCTTCTTTTGAAAAATGTCTATTCAGCTCCTTTGCCAATTTTTTAAATTACATTCTCTGTCTTACTATTCCTTTTATATTCTGGCTGTTAGTCCCTTGTCAAATGCATATTTGACAAATATTTTCTCCCATTGTGCAGGTTGTCTCTTCATTCTGTTGATTATTTCCTTTGCTGTGCAGAAGCTTTTTACTTTGACATAAACCCTTTTCTTTTTTTTCCTTTTGTAGCCTATGCTTTGGGGATCTTATTCATAAAATCTTTGCCCAATCCTACGTCTTGAAGCATTTCCCCATGTTTTCTTATAGAAGTGTTATTGTTTCAGGTCTTACATTTAATTTTTTAAAAAGTTTTGAGTAGTTGTTTTATATGGTGAGAGATAGGATTCTAGTTTCATTCTTCTACACATGGATGTCCAATTTTCCCATCACCATTTATTGAAGAGGCTGTCCTTTCCCCAATGCATCTTCTTGGCACCTTTGTCAAAGATCAAATGGCTATAAATACGTGAATTAATGTCTGGGCTCTCTGTTCTGCTCCATTGGTGCACGTGTCTCTTTTCGTACCAGTACTATGCTGTTGTGGTTACTATAACTCTGTACTGTATTTTGAAGTCGGGTAGTGTAATGCCGCCAGCTTTATTCTTTTGCTCAGGATTACTTTGGCTGTTCAAGGTCTTTCATTATGTCATATGAATGTTAGAATTGTTTTTTCTATTTCTGTGAAGAATGTCATTGATATGTTGATAAGGACTGCATTGAATCTGTAGATAGCTTCAGGTATTACGGTCATTTTCACAACATTAATTCTTCCAACCCTTGAACATGAAATGTCTTTCCATTTCTCTGTGCACTCTAATTTATTTCATCAGTGTTT
>NW_007809455.1:0-1001 GCF_000696425.1 Galeopterus variegatus | reverse complement strand
ATCACGACTGCCTGGGGCTACAGGTGCACGTGAGGATCAGCCCCATGGGCATGAGGGGATTTGGGGTGAGAGAAAGATTCTGAACTGGATTTTGGTGATGGTTACACAAACAAAATTTACCAAATCTGGTGTAAATTTACCAAAACTCATTAAACTGTGCACTTAAATTGGATGAATTTTATGCCATGTAAATCATATCTCAATAAAGCAGTCAAAAAAGTAAGTGAACCAAAAAAAGAAAAAAACTGTTGAAAATCCAACATTAAAAAAGAATGATACGAGGAATCTTTAAATATGAAAAGTAAATTTTAATTAGTTTTCTTCATGGAAATTAAAAAGGAATATGGACAAGAAAGAATGGGAAAAATAAGTGAAATGGAAAAGAGCATTAGTTCTACCTTCTGTCTTATAGTGGAAGTAAATACCATCCTATTTTGTCCCATTAGCTATGCGTCCACCTGGTCTCCCAACCCAGGTTCACCGTCGTATACACAAGGATGTTGTGGTGCGGTTGTCAAACTTTTATCTCAAAATAACACCCTTGCTCTGGCATTTTCTCAACTGACTCACCAGATAACAGTACCAAGGAAGCAGGTGAACTCAGCATGGTTTGTTTTTAGTGTGGACATGCTGGCTCCATGTGACCATTTATTACTTCCTAATCGAGACACTTGGGAGGAATGAAGTGCTGCATACCAGAAGGAAGGTTCTAGCACTGATACTTCCCAACTTTTGAGAACAGGGAATTTTGCTTGTCTCCGCACTTACAATACAATCCATTTTCCCCATGAGATCTCAAAGGTTGAGAACAGTGGTTCAGAGTTAAAACTGTTAGTTCTTTCTGTTCCTTAAACGTGACTTGTCTTGGCTGGAATAACTGAAATAATTCAAAAGGGCAACCATTCCATCTTCACACTCCACTATCTTTTCTCATTAAAAAAAAAAAAAGAAAAGAAAAGAAAAAACAAATGTCCTGCAAACAGGGTTGGCAGAATATCTGA
>NW_007809454.1:0-1001 GCF_000696425.1 Galeopterus variegatus | reverse complement strand
AAAAAAGATGTTATAAGGAATGAAATAAGTAAATAAAATTGTATTTTCAAATGACACAATTATGATAAATCTAGAAAAGTTTACAAATAAATTATTAGAATTTTTGTAAGTTAGTAAATTTAGTAGCATTTCTGGGTGTTAGGTTAATGTGCAAAAATTTGCATTTAATCACTCTAATTAAACAAATAAAAAACAAAATAAGATAATAAAACCATTTAAAATAACACCAAAACATATCACTTACATAGTAATAAATCTATCCAGAAAAACATATAGTACTACTAAACAGAATTAAAGACCTAAATAAATGTATCATGTTTGTGAATTGGTAGGATCAACATTATACAGGTTGCATTATCACCAAATAAAGTAAGATAAAATCTCAGTTATTGGCTTGTTTGTTTCTCTGTTTATATATTGGCCAGCTCATTCTGAAATGTATTTGGAGATTCAAAGAATAGCTAAGACAGTTTTGAAAACAAATAACAGGAAGTGGGGTGGGATTTTTGTACTCTCTTAAATATAACCATTTATTATAAAGCCATATTAAGTTACTGTGTTATATGTACTAAGAGAAATAAATCAGTGACAAAGAATAAAATGTTTAGAAACAGACTGACTCGTACATGAACAATTTTTTTAAAAAAATACCACAGTAGAGAAATAAAGGTTTGTCATCTAATAAATTTACTAAATGTTACATATAGAAAATAAATGGCATTTGACACTTATTCCACAACATACAGAAATCAATTACAGGTCTAGTATATATGTAAATTTAAAAACTGAAACAATAAAGCTTAAGAAGGTGTCAGAGGAAATATCTTGATAAGCAAACATAAATATCTGGGTAAGCAAACATTTTTGAACAGCATACAAACGTACATACGTAAAAAGATCTGTAAAGTAATTGGCTAATAAATTTGACTACATTAAAGTATTTTTTTTTATCAGAAGAGTAGAAAAGCAAGTAACAGAAGGGAGAATAATTCCAACACATA
>NW_007809453.1:0-1001 GCF_000696425.1 Galeopterus variegatus | reverse complement strand
CGCTCAGCCAGTGAGCGGGAACCGGTCTGTATGTGGGATCCGAACCCTCGGCGGGAGAGCCCCCGCACTCCCAAGTGGCACACTGTAGCAGTGCGCCACCGGGCCGGCCCCTAAATCCCTGTTTTTTAAGCCACCCAGTCTATTGTATTTTGTTATGGCAATCCCAACCTGATTAACACAGGGGAGGAGAGATAATTTTACCATTTAGAATAATTCTAAACAATTTATGTAGATACTGTACCTTCAAGGGTGTAGATCATAAGTCTCTACTCTTTAAGTGAGAGCTCTGCATAGTGACTTCCTTCCAAAGAGTATAATATTTTTTAAAGGGAGGTGAGGGTGCTAACCATATAGTGAAAAATCCTGATAAATTCTACCTCAGCTAGGTGATAAAGGTCGACATCAGCAGTCATACATCATGTTGATATTATGCCCCCTTGACATTATGTGATGAAAATAGTGCTTTACCTCTGTGGTATTCCTCCTAAAACACATAATCCCAGTCTACTCATGACAAAAATATCAAAAATCCTCCAAACTACTTGACGTGTACTCTTCTAAACCATCCATGTTACCAAAAACAAGGAAAATCTGAGAAGTTGTCACAGCAAAGAGGAGCCTAAAAAGATAGGAAAACTAAATGTGATGTGGTATCCTGGCTCACATCCTGGAACTGAAAAAGATAATAGTTAAAAACTAAATAAATCTGAATAAAGTGTGGAGTTTAGTTAATAAGATTGTATCAATATGATTCATTAACTATAACAAATGTTACATACTACTTTAAAATATTTATAATAGGGAAAACTGGGTGTCAGGTACATTAGAACTCTATTATCATCAGAATATTTCCAAAACCTAACTCTGTTCTAAAAAATAAAGTTTACTTTTTAAAATTACACCATTTTTTTAATATTTAATATTCTTGTCCTGAACACATTAACTTAGTTTTCCAGTAGACATACACCAAAATAAAAAAAATGCTCACCAAGTATAGAAGA
>NW_007809452.1:0-1001 GCF_000696425.1 Galeopterus variegatus | reverse complement strand
TTTTATGGTTTGAACGAACTATATTAAATCCTATCAGAAAAGTGATCCGTTTTCTTCTGAGACTCAGGACAAGCTTCCTTTTCCCTTGTGCTGAAGCATTATATCTTGGACTCATGTTTGTTTAATTCTTTCTAATTTACCATCCTCCGAATGACAGACCTATCCAGACCCTGTTTGTTAAAAGATTCTTTGGCGAAGTTTATCTGTGTCCCTTCTCTACACTGCTGATGAGGATGCTGGTGCAATGAACTCAGATCTGGGTCTCAAGAGTGCTTGTAGCTGGGATTGATCGACCGGTGGCCTTGCTGGGTCAAGGTAAGAATTTTCTATAATCTCAATGGCTGTCTTCAAAGAGGAAGCGAAGGAATGTACGTAAATCTACAGTAGCCAAGGTGTACTACTATCATAAAAAAAGTGGAAGGGCTAAATATACTGATAGTTCAAAAAACAGTGCAGTAGAAAGTTCATCAACTACTTTTCTGAATGGCACAAACTCAGGATCTCTCTGTCAAAGTACATTCAAATGGCTTTCTGTCTTTCTAGGGAGCTGCTTTCCATCATTAGAAAAAGCACTGTTTTTTTCTTGTTTGTTTTGTCCTCCATCCTATTCCATTGACATTGTGTTGACAGAAACTCTCTTTGAATTTAATTATAGCTGTCAGTTTAGTGTCCAATGTTACAGTTTCTATTTGTCTAGGTCCACAGGATATTTTTATGGTAAAATGTTAGAGATCATGTCAAGGCCTGTGAACCTAACACCTTTTTAAAGGGAGAAGCTTAGTTAAAATTTTTATGTCTATGTACATATATGGATGTACATATGTGTATGTATAGGCATATATATGTGTGTATATATGTAATTTTATTTAAATCATATTAGCTTTTCTCTCCTTAATTTTATTACATATATCCAAATAACAGATAAAAATAAGTGAGATTTCTCTTATTTGTGTTTGATGCTTTGTTTGCTTCCTTATTTTATTTTTATTTACATATTATTT
>NW_007809451.1:0-1001 GCF_000696425.1 Galeopterus variegatus | reverse complement strand
TGCTTTCAGTTTTGAGAGTGGGAAGTCCAAAGTCCATCTGGTGATGGCAACATTGACCCAAAGGTCTCACATTGCAAGATGGTGGAAGCAGAGAGAGCAAAAGACAGTCTCTTCTCTGCTTTCAAAGCCCTCAGAACCACGCCCCTGACCACCATTTTTAATCCATCCACTATGCCATGGTCCTACAATCCAATCACCTCTTCAAGGCTCCACCTTTCAATTACGGTAATAGGATTTCCCACCCTCTTAACCATCACAGTGGGGGCCAAGTTTCTAATACATAAAACCTGGGGGACACAATTCAAGCTTCAGTGAGTTTTGGGGGAACATAATTCCATCCACTACAAGCAACAATAAGAAGATAGATTTAAATAGATTTTAGTCAATGTCACAAACAGCTTCAGATTTACCTTTTGGAAAATATTTTATTAGATACATCCAACCTCTATACTAACACCACCAACTTTCTACCTCGATTCTGGGTGCACTTAGATCTTCCTGTAATCTGACAGAATTTACCTTCACAGTCAGATACACTTTCTGTAGATCTCCTGGATTCAAAGAATCCCTGTAAGTGCTCAGGGTGAAGTGTAAGATGACAGGAATTTCTCAGGCACAAAAATTTCAGTTGCCCCATAGGTGACTTTTAGAGGTTTTTGTGTTCCTGATTAGTATCTCTGAATTTTAGTTTCTCGCTCGAATGCATAAAACATATAAAGAAGAATTTACACAATTTCATATAATATTTAACAACAGACTATCTTTTGTAACCCTCGGTAACAACAAGGGAAAAATAAATGTCTTTAACTGTAGTTAGCTGTTAGTTATAATTCTTTATTATGTTTATACCTTTTAGTTGGATGTGAAAAACATTTTTTTAAAAATCTTACCTAACTGATCACTTAGATATTGTATGTGTTAATTTCCTTTTGCTGCCATAACAAATTATTTTAAAAATAACAAAAATAAGCTTTTAAAAAAGAAAATTTTCTGATATGTCG
>NW_007809450.1:0-1001 GCF_000696425.1 Galeopterus variegatus | reverse complement strand
CTGTAATAGTAAATATAACACTTTTGTGATTTCTGTGAGTTGTTATTGAGCCTGAGGGGGGTTGTGGGAACCCCTGAATTGGTAGTCAGCTGTACAAAAATGTGGAAAGCCTGGTGCCCCATGTGCAGCTGGCATCTGAACTGGGGCTGAGTACTTAACCTGTCATAACTCTGGGCATTAGGGTCAGAATTTAATTGAATTATGAGACACCCAGTTGGTGTCAGAGAATTGGAGAACTGAGAATTACTGTTGAAGAAATAGTATTTGACATTGTTAAAACACACACACACACACACACACGAAGGAAGCAAGGTTAGACAGAAGAAGAAATTGAGCTATGATGTAGTCTCAATGAAGTCCTTAGGCTCATTCACAGGAGCTCTGAAGTCAGTATGGCACGTCAGAGTTTTCTTGAGTTTGGGTGGGTTATTGGATATAGGCTGTCTCTAGAAAAGCCTGTGATCATGGATGAGATGGCTTTTTTCAGCTGAAACACTTCCCAAAGAGGGTTGACACCCAAAGGCTATCAGTACACTTCCAGCAACTGGGGAAATAAATCCTTTCTTCTTTTTTTTTTTTAAAGATGACTGGTAAGGGGATCTTAACCCTTGACTTTGTGTCGTCAGCACCACGCTCACCCAGTGAGCTAACCGGCCATCCTTATATGGGATCCGATCCCGCGGCCTTGGTGTTATCAGAACCACACTCACCCGAGTGAGCCACGGGCCGGCCCAATCCTTTATTCTTGAAGGGAGAACTGGCTGGCATATCAGACATCCACTACATTTGTGGACAGGAATAGATATTCCTTAAACTTTGTTGCCTTCACGAGTGCATTGGCAAGCCAAATAAGAAGCATGCTTTGTGTTTCATTATGTTTGGAGATGAAAATAGACTAAAAGATGTGTTACCAGTCCATGAATCAGTGAATTAATTAATCAGTTAGTCAATTTACTAGTTTTTTAACTGGCATTATTTTTATTATATATTTTATAACAGCT
>NW_007809449.1:0-1001 GCF_000696425.1 Galeopterus variegatus | reverse complement strand
AGGTGGGGAAAACAATGGAGCTAAGAAAGCAAACTGAATGACAGGAGAGCTGACAGAGAGAAGATAGATATAAAGGAAACAAAACTTTGGTGAAATTAAAACTGCATGGGAAATTGTAAAGAATAAAATTGCCATTGCAGAAAAATAGGCTTGAATTCAAAGGAAAAGAGCAAAAACATAAAAGTAATCGGAGATCATAGACATGGAAGAAAAAATAATGGAGGCCTTTCATATGAATAACTAGAATTCTTAAAGAAAACAGGAACAATGGGGAAGAATGTTCAAATACATGGTAGAAGAAAATGTGTTGAACTGCAAGAAGACCTGATGTTCAGTTGTAGCAGACAAAATTAATGGAAAATAATGCATTCACACACCTATGTTGTACAGGATGCCAGACCAAATGTTGAAGCTTCAGGTAGGCATTGAAATTCAGGAGAAAAGTCAGGACTGGAGTTACAGATTTGGGATCCACTGGCATATGGATGATGTTTAAAGCTGTAGGGCCAGATGAGACAATTAGGAAGATGGGTCGAGGGAGGAGAGAAGGGTGACCCGAGATGAAATGTTGGGGTATGCCAGCATTTGGGGCTTGAGCAGAAGACAAGTAGGATGGCGAAGAAGCCCTATTAAGGAAGGGGAAATCAACCAAATAGCCAATAAATGTATAAAGTGTGTTAAGCCTCATTAGTAATCAAATAAATGCAAATTAAATTATTACATATCTATTTTGACCAATTGTATTGGCAAGAACTAGTGAATTTGATCACTAATGTCAGTTGGAAGTCAATCTTGCAAAATGCAATTAAAAATTTTGTATATCATTTGACCCAACAATCCCATTTTTAAGATTTTATGCTAAAAAACTAACCAGACAAGAGCATAAGTTTGCAAGCTCATATAGCACTGTGTGTAATGAGAAAATTACTAAATATATGCTAAGAAGTGAGGGATAAATTAATTATGGTACATGAACATAGGAGTCTTATGTAGTTATTAAA
>NW_007809448.1:0-1001 GCF_000696425.1 Galeopterus variegatus | reverse complement strand
AGTACCTTTTTGTGTGACAAGGAGGAACCATGTACCTTTACCTGATGAAGGTAGGTCAGAGTTATCGGAAAGGATGTGTAAGAGGATTTGACCTTGCTGAGCTGGATGGTAAAGAATGCATATGTTCCAGGCATACCTGGTGGGAAAGACACAGCAGAGACAGGATACAACATGTGCAAAGCATGGTTAAATGACACAGCCCAATGTTAACTAACTAAACATAATTAAATCAACTTCGATGCTAATAAACTTATAGGCCATGTAAAGAGATAGGGGTATATTAGTTAGAATTCATTATTTTTGCTTTTACTTATTTATTTTTTTATTGAGATAAAATTTGCATAACATACAATTGACCATTTAAAGTTAACAAATCAGTGGCATTTAGTACATTCACATTATTAGGCAGCAACTACCTCTATCTACTTCTAAAATATGCCCATCACTCCAATATAACCCACCTAGCCTATTAGTTAGTTTTTCCTCATTTATCTTTCTCCTCAGTCCCTGGCAACCACCTATCTGCTTTCCATTTCTATGGATTTATCTACTGTGAACATTTCATATAACTGATATCATGCAATATATGACCTTCTGTGTCTAGCTTTTTTCAGTTAGCATAATGTTTTCAAAGTTAAAACATTAACTTTGAAACATGCTGAACAGCATGCATCAGTACTTCATTCCAGTGTATGCATATACCACAATTTCTTTATCCATTTATCCACTGATCGATATCAATGTGTACGTTGTGCAAAAGTATTGTTTTGAGTACCTGTTTTCAATTCTTTTGGGTATATACCTAAAGTAAAATTATGGATCATGTGGTAATTCGATGTTTAACTTTTTGAAGAATTGCCAAACTGTTTTTCATAGTGGCTGAACAATTTTATATTCCCAGTTAGGATTTAATTTGACCAAATATAACAGAAAACTTTGTAAAAAAGTATCTTAAACAATAGAGACATTTATCTTTATTTCATAAAAAAGAATATAGGTAA
>NW_007809447.1:0-1001 GCF_000696425.1 Galeopterus variegatus | reverse complement strand
GTGTTAGTGGTTGATTCCTGCCCCCCACCCCTCCCTGGTAGATGGGCAATGACAACATCTCCAAAAAAAGCTTAAAGATTTCTTTAGCATAGCTTGATAAAGGTGAGAGTAAAAAAGTTTGATTGGATGAAGAGAGCTCCAAACCTTGATCTGATATAGGTTTTTATCTTTGAATTTATTTGGCCTAAGGATGATACCACCCACCTTGTTTGTGTTGCTGATGCCTTTCACTTGAGAAGACCATATCATCAAGCAGAATAAAATGTGTGCTTTTGAAGAGTCAGAATGAGTAAACTCTACCTACTTAAATATTGGCTTTCCTACCACAGAGCAATATATGCATTGCAGAAAAGCCTGGTTTTAGGCAAGATTTCACTCTCAAAAGAACAGAGCTTATGATAAAAATAGAAGTAGGGTAAACCACTTGGAAAAGTTAAAGACATGTCAAATTCTAATCGAAATGCTACAAGTAATCCTGGCCTTCACTTACACTATGGTGAAGAGACCTTGATGTAAGGAGTAAGAAGTACACAGAAAGTGCACAGACTGCTGGGTTATGGAGACAGAGTACCCTGTCACATGTCACAGGTGGAGAGAGAGAGCTGGCTTTGCAAAACATGTGTAAAAGATGGTGGTGTTAAGATGGATCACTTCTGTTTATCATCTTATGTTTGTGTCTTTTGCACAAAGACTGGGGAGAACTGCCTTATAAGTAACTTCCAAGGCACAGCAAGGGTCCGAAATAAAGGTGGACATAGGACTGCACTGCTTCAGGCTTGCTGTATTCAGCTAGGCTGGTGTGCTTTATTATGTTATTTGGGAAAATAACAGCTGCTGTTATTTGGGAAAAATCGTCTCTAACTTCCATGTTACATTGACATCATTACCCAATTTACAACTGTGTAAATTGCATATGAGATAATTTGCATTAGGGAAACGTTAAGGAAGCAGATAGCTGTGTTTCCCTGATACCTCAAATTCTCCACCTGATTTAACTAGGA
>NW_007809446.1:0-1001 GCF_000696425.1 Galeopterus variegatus | reverse complement strand
TATCTATCTATCTATCTATCTATCTATCTATCTATCTATCTATCATCTATCTATCTATCTTCTATTTATCTATATATCTGTATATCTTCTATCTATATATCTATATAGCTATATATCTATAGAAAAATATAGATATATTTATCTAAATATTTATCTTAATTATGCATATTCCCATGAAAAACACAGATTGGCCTCACAACTCTCCTTTGGTATTAGAGACCTTAATTTCCACAATAATCAGTGAGTAGTGGGCAGAGAAGGAGTCAGGACATGGTTTAACAATGTCTCTGGTGGTGTGCTACCTTTTATTAAAAAGAGCAGAAAAACTGGACAAGTAAGTGCAGTTTATTGTCCTTTTAACATTTCCACATTCATTTATCGATGCTAAAAATGACCTTTGCACAGTAATCTATGTTTTTTCTCACTAATTTTGTTTTTTTAAATAAGCAATGTAGATAGGCTGCCTCAAATACATAGGTTGACACATTTGTATTTTCTAACACACACAAGCTGCTTCCCATTTTTGTAAACTTCACAGAAAGGCTTAAAATCCTAAATCATATAACTATCAACATCAACAACAGTAATAATAACTATGGCTGTAAAAATAAGGCCTCTTCTAATTCCAAGTGATTATAAAATAAAATAGGTATCTCATGATATCAGCCAAGAAAAAAGAGCACAATAAAGTGTCCTACGGATCAGCTAATTCTATTATTAACCTATTTTGGGGAAAATAATGTGTCAGTAAAAGTGGTGTTCTCAAAAACCATATGATTATCTCAATAGATACAGAAAAAGCATTTGACAAAATTCAACATCCCTTCACAGTAAAGAGTCTTGGCAAATTAGGTATAGAAGGAAAATATCTCAACACAATAAAAGCCATATATGACAAACCCACTGCCAATATTGTCCTGAATGAGGAAAAGCTGAAGCCTTTCCCTTAAGAACAGGAACAAGACAAGGATGCCCATTCTCACCACTCTTATTTAGCATAG
>NW_007809445.1:0-1001 GCF_000696425.1 Galeopterus variegatus | reverse complement strand
CCGTACTCTAGTCTCATGGGACTCACCAGATTCCACTTCTGGACTTTGCTCTGCTTCTTCCTTGTATTGTGTCCTACAACTCTCCAAGGTGGTTAACTGAGATAATCACAGGGCTCACCTTATTTCTTCCTCCTCTCAGGGTACACTGTGGTTTATTGTACAATATCTAATAACTTGAAAATAGTTATGACATATATTTTGTTTGGTCTTTTCATTGTTCTCTATGACTCTATCTTGGCCAGAAGCAGAGTACAGTAGTTCCTGCCTTACCCACAGGGGATACATTCCAAGAGCTCCAGTGGTTGTCTGAATTCATGGATAATACCAAGCCCTATATATGTTATGGTTTTTTCCTGTACATACATACCCATGATAAAGTTTAACTCATAAATGAGGCACAATAAGAGATTAACAACAATAACTAATAGAATAGAACAATTACATTATACTGTAATAAGAGTTATGTGAATGTTTTCACTCTCTCACTCTCAAAATACCTTATTTTACTGGACTACAGGTAACTGAAACCACAGAGAGTAAAATCATGTACAAGGAGGACTACTGTAGTAATTTACTCTTAAGTGCCTATAGATTGTAGGTGCTCATGCTCTAAGAAAGTAACACTTTAAAATCATCTTTCTGTTTGGGGGATGATAATATTAGAAGTAAAATTTTTCAATCTAATTAACAACTGTATGTAAGAATAGGAGACAAAGTTCCTTCAGGCTCTGTATGGTCCCATATCTGAATCATTATATTGTCAATTCTGAGAAAAGACACATGTCTCTGATGCACAACAAGGCTAGGTCATCTTTGACAGACCCCAGTTTATTAGGAACAATGCTCAGTGGCTATGCTGCTGGAGTTCAGGCATTAGCAGCATTAAACCACTATGCCTTTCCAATGTCCATGGCTCCAGATCCTAATAATGATCTTTTTAAAAGTTCTTTGAAAATAAATCCACAGTTCTTTCCAAACATTTGTTTTTTTAAATATGAAAA
>NW_007809444.1:0-1002 GCF_000696425.1 Galeopterus variegatus | reverse complement strand
TTGGCAGAGAGATAGGTAAATAGATTAACAGTACAGAATAGAGAATGTAGGAATAGACCCAGACAAGAATGGCCAGCTGATTTTTGACATAGACACAAAAGAAATTCAATGAAAGAAAAATAGTCTTTTTAATAAACGGTTTTGGAAAAATTGGATATTCATAGAAAAACAAAAAAAAACAAAAAATCCTCAGACTAATACTTACACCTTTACATCTAACATAAAATTAATTCAAACTGCATTATAAATCTAAATTCTAAAATCTGTACAACTTTTAGAAGAAAACATAACATAAAATCTTTGTGACCTAGGGTTAGGTAAAAAGTTTTTAAATATGACACCGTAAGCATAATCTACAAAAGAAAAAAGTGATAATTATATTTTGTCATAATTAAAAATCTTTACTCTGCAAAAGATCTTGTTAAGAAGATGAAAAGATAAATTACAGACCTGGAAACTGTTGGAATATTATATATTCATAAAAGGACTTGTATTTAGATTATGTAAATAACTACCTGAACTCAATGATAAGGAAAAAATATCTCCAATTGGAAAATCAGCAAAAGACTTTTAATAAACACTTTATCAAAGATATGCTAAGAAAGTATATGACACATAGAAAGAATGATGAAAATTCATCATTCATTAGGGAATTATGAATTACGACCATGATTAAATGCCACTATACACCTATAAAAATAACTAAATAAAATACCTTGAGAATACCAAATGTTGAAGAGGATGTCAAAAAATTGGTTCTTTTATGCAGAGCTGGGGAAATGTAAAATAATACTGCCACTCTGGAAAACAACTGACATTTAAAAAAATAAATTTAAGCATATACTGGTACTTAAGATACCACCCAGCAATTACACTGCTGGCAATTTATTCTAGAGAAATCAAAACATATGTTCGCATAAAACCCATACACAAATGTTGAGAGCAGCTTTACTAGAAATAGCCCAAAACTGGAATCAACTCAAATGTCCTTCAATGGGTGAA
>NW_007809443.1:0-1002 GCF_000696425.1 Galeopterus variegatus | reverse complement strand
AATATTTAATAAACAATGAATATAAATTCTCCAGAAACAAAATCAAAAGATCTTATATTGACAAAACCACAGAGAGAAAAGAAAACTCACCTGGACAAGCATTATAGTGAAACTTAAGCATGTCTAAGATGAAGAGACAAAGAATAGGTCATTTAAAAAGAAAAAAAAAAGAATCAGACTTGTCAATAGCAATATTTGCTATAATTTGAATGTCCCTTCAAATTCATGTGCTGGAAACTTAACCCCCAATGCAACTGTGCTCAGAGGTGGGACCTTTAAGAGGTGATCAGGTCACGAAGGCTCTGCCCCCACAAGTGGATTAATGCCAGTATTGCAGGAGTTGGTTAGTTATCATGGAAGTGAGTTCCTGATAAAAAGGAGGAGTACGGCCCCTTCCTCCCTCCCTCTCTCTCTGTCTCTCTCAATCTCTCATCCTCTGTTGCATTTCCACTTCCCACCATGGGATGGCGCAGCAAGAAGGCCCTCACCGGATACAGGCCCCTCAACCTTGGATTTTCCAGTCTCCATAATCGTAAGAAATAAATCTCTGTTCTCTATAAATTACCCAGCCTCAGATATTCTGTTATAGCAGCACAGAACAGAATAAGACAATAATGGGTACACAAAGATTACTAATTTCTTAAAGGTATTAAGGAATAGAAATATACCTTCCAATTTTATATTTTATTGAATTTTTACCGAGTTGTAAGAGATTATCATCAAATTCTAATAAAAATATTTTTGAGCATCACAGCCTTCACAGTTTTGACAAAGACCTCCACAATAATCATCCTGAAATATAAACAAGAAGAAAAATGATGAAGCCAAGAAGGGGTTACAGAAAGTAATGTTTGTTCTTATAAGAACAAAAAAAAAGCACTAAAGCGAAAGGAAAATTATTTCAGAACACCATCAAACTAAAACCCTAAAAAGATTAGAGAGGGGGAAATATAGATGCTATTGCCTTGTATGACATTCTTCTCCAGAGTCCGTTTGATATTG
>NW_007809442.1:0-1002 GCF_000696425.1 Galeopterus variegatus | reverse complement strand
AACTCATCAACACAACTGTTCCATCAAAATACTCTCTAGAATGTCATTACGCATGTCTCCAAGAAATCTTCACTTTGCAAGAAAGAAGAATATATGGGCTGGTACCTCTTTGGCGACGGTGTGCCAGTGAAGGTGGGTTTCACACACATCCATCCTCTCCTGGTGTAAGAATTTGCACTTGTCAGGAACGAGAAGGGCATCGCTTACAAACTCACCAACTGAAAGAAAGGAAAACCACTGCATGTCATTCTCTCTGCATCATGGTGGTCCTACCACAGAGACAGCCTCAAAGCAAGAGGGGCTAGAAGGATTTCAGAGAAGTTATACAGCTTTCTGAAGCCTGAGCAATCCATTCATGATGGTAGTACTTGTAGGATGTGGAGTCCAGCCTCCATAAGCAGCCCAGTTTCTTGTCAAGCCAACCTTGATGGTTGAAATATTCCCTATATGCTATAAGTGAAATCTTTTGTTAATTAATCTAAATTTCTGGCTTCAAAATTAATTATGTAAAAGCTGTGTAGCTAGAGATTCAATTACCATTCAATTACAACAAGGTAAAATATGAAGACTGACATCGTTTAGGTAATCATTTGAGCAGAATCAACGTAAATCATTGTCTACCTCTTCTCGGACATTTTAATTTGTTTATAAACAAGAAACTTTAGCATTTTTCTACTTCCTAAGCAAAAAAAAAAAACTATATACGCACGTGTATTAAATATATTTATATAACACATGCACATACACACATATACATAAGGGTACTTAAACAAGTTCAATATACAGCATATGCATGTAGTGAAACAACACATTGCACCCCACAAATATGTACAAATAAATGTTATATATATTTTTAAAGTTCATAGAAAGATTTGTATTATTTTTTAATTCTATTTTTCCACCAACTTTTTGAAGTATCCATGTATATATGAGAGAGATCAATTCAATTAAATTATGAAAACTGCTCCTTAGACTTTAACTGTATTTTTAAGAAAAATATAT
>NW_007809441.1:0-1002 GCF_000696425.1 Galeopterus variegatus | reverse complement strand
ACAAAGATGAACATCCTTAATGAAAAAAAGAACTCTGAAAAATGAATTAGAAAAGTCTAAGCAGAAACTTAGCGGACATGAGCAGACAGGTTACCCCACAGAAACACTCCTGTCTAGTAAGAACACTCTAAGATAGGGGCGGGGCTTAGGCCCTCTTTTTTGGGGGGGGCCATCTCAGGGCCCTGGAGGCTTTTAGTTCTGGGGCTCTTGGTTCCAGCTCTGTGGTCAGCCAGGTTGCTGAGGGCGATGGACAGGGCTGAGGCCCGCAGCTCCAGCTGGCATCTCAGGGCCCCTGTTTCCAGTTTTTATTTAATTTTTAAATTTTTTTTAAGGATCTCTTTATTTTTATTTATTTATGCATTTATGTATTTAACTTATCAATATCCTATGTACTTGATTTCCATGTCTCTTTACCAATTCCTTCTTTTTCCCCCTCCTGTTTCCATTTTTAAAAGCATGGACACTTGCAGAAGTAAAATTGAGTTCTAATGGTGGTGGTGTCATTTACTAGCTGTGTGACATTGGAAAGCTGCTTAACCTTTCTTTCTCATCTGTAAAATGAAGATAATTTTAACAACAAACTGTTTCAAACTGTTAGCTAAGGTTTTGACATTGGGACGGGAGCACATGTCTTACAACCTGTCACCTGATACCTGTAGAAGAGTCTGAACAGTTTAAGGGACCTGTCTTTTCAGTCACCTGTAAAAATGTCAGACAGGCAGTGACCCAGAGGTTGCCTTTTCTGCAAGGAAACTTGATGACTAGATAAATGTCTACATTTCCATACCGATTGAGGCAAGTTTCATTGTGGTTTATCCATAATAAGTCTGCCTTGATTGTTCAGTTAGTATTATCACTTACGCTGCTTAATTACTTACTGGCTTGTTTGAAAGTTGATTTTTCTTTATTTCTGTTCCATCTCAAAGGCCTTTTAAAAGAATACAAGAATGCACAAGACTCCCCCTGCTCTGCAAGGATAATTTCAGGGAAGGTGGCTTTGTT
>NW_007809440.1:0-1002 GCF_000696425.1 Galeopterus variegatus | reverse complement strand
GCAGCCTAAGACGGCGCCCGGAGGAAGTAGGGTGGGAGTGTCTGCGGGAACCTTGCCTTAGACCTTATTGGCCAAATACACACTTCCACACTCGTGAACACTGCATGATTTCAATAGCTAGGCATTGAGACAGGATGCATGCTCTTGTAACCTTTAGGCTGATTGGAGGATGTAAAAACCTCTCTTCCCTATTTGCCTTTAAAAGCAGTGCTTGTGTGATAATAAACGGAACTGCTCGGCAGAACCCCTGCCGTGTCTGAGTGTCCTTTAACTGGGCTGGTTGGGGCCAGCGGTGTGCTCACCTCTCTTCACGGCTCTCTTCCCCCGTCTCCTCCCAATGGGGACTGGAGGGAAAGAGTAATCCAGGCCATTTGCTTGCCCACCAAAAGGAACGAGGCTAGGGCTGTTTGGGTCAGCTGGTGGTGGACCCGACAGCCTCACTTAAAAAGAAAACAAAGCAAACACCACATCTATTTAATTCTTTTCATCTTCATCACTACCATTCTACCCAAGACATCTTTTCTGCATTAGAACAGTAGTTTTCAAAATTTAGTGCATATCGGGATCACCTAAATAAAACATAGATTAAGACATAAATAAGACACAGATTAATGTAAATATTGAGAGGTAGTGGGGCTGGATATTTTCTTTTCTAGCAAGTTTTTTTGTGATGCTGTTATGGAAATGGACTGGACAAAGAAGTGGTTGGCACTCAGAGGGTTGGAGAGTCAGGTATTTTTATTACCCTGGCGGGCCCAGATAAACTAATGCTTGGAAATATGGACCCCAAGCTCAGGTCTTACAACTTGGCTGTGCTCACCTCTCTTCACGGCTCTCTTCCCTGTCTCCTCCCAAAGGGGACCAGAGGGAAAGAGTAATCCAGGCCATTTGCTCGCCCACCAAAAGGAACGAGGCTAGGGCTGTTTGGGTCAGCTGGTGGCGGACCCGACAGCCTCACTTAAAAAGAAAACAAAGCAAACACCACATCTATTTAATTCTTTT
>NW_007809439.1:0-1002 GCF_000696425.1 Galeopterus variegatus | reverse complement strand
GATTTAACTTGTTTAAAAAGCCTGAAAAATATTACTATCCCTCTTCTACCAGTTTTCATTGAAAATGGTAAACAGATGTTTCTTATGAGACTGACATGACTTTACGGAATTAGTAGATAATAATTAAGACTTTTTTTGACTCTTTGCCAAATTTACATGTAAAGGTATCAACAGAAAATTGCTTGTAATTTTCAACTTTTGAGACAAACTATGAGGCAATATTAAGATCAAGGCTATATTAACATTGAGGCTGGACTTCCTGACTTGCTTTACCAGAGTAACACATGAATTTTGAATGTGCTTTTGGTATATATTCTAAAATAAGTTTGCTTTTTATGCACTTTAATAGAGTCTGGCATTAATTAATGTTTTTCTCTGAAGAGGATTTATTTTATTAGATTATTTCAGTACATTTATCACTAGAATTCTGCTATTCTTCTTACTAATAATTTTCCTTTTTAAGAATTAAACTTACCCTGTGTATTTAGCTGTCATAAAAGTTGTTTTTCTATTCAAAATGCAAAAATTTGTTATATAATGTCTCTAATGTGTTCTTTTTAACAATATGTGTACTGACATAGTCCTATCTATGTATTTTTTACATGTGTATTTAGTAGAAAAATTTCAGAAACCCAGAAACTTCATTTTTCGTTACTCAAGCATGAACCTGTTGAATAATACTTACTAAAATCAGTTCCAACTAACTGAACACTCCAAGCACTTTCAAAATTATTTTTAGAATTGAGGTGTTCATTTTTAGATATAATCTACAAAAACACATCTATAACCTGGAAGTTCTGCAAAGTACATGCAATTGAAATCCATTTCTCTGTTGCTTCACAAAGACAAGGTTTGAGCCAAACGAAGTATAGGCTTCATGTTTGAAAAGAATATTCTCATAAAGTAGTATCCTGTGCCAGATATCAGACCATCAGAGGCATTACTTATGACTATTGATTGTTTAAAACAAAATTAACTTAATCACACTTCTTATTTCATGCC
>NW_007809438.1:0-1002 GCF_000696425.1 Galeopterus variegatus | reverse complement strand
CAGGGCCCACAGACCCTTCAAACCCATTGTACAGACCCCTCACATGACAGGCTGGGTCATAGACCCCTCACATGCAGGTCCACTCTAGGTAATTGGGAAAAGATCCCAGGAGCCATTGGCAAGACAACACGAGCTCAGTCCTCAGTCCTCAGATTCTTTACCAGTAGCAGTGGCCTCCCGGAGGGTCTCAGGGGCCCTGGCAGCAACAGCTTGCAACAGCCTCTGGCAGTGGTAGCAGCCTCCCCATGACCCCCCCCCAGGGGTCATCCCGGGGATGGGGGGCACTGTGGATCAGAGCCACTCATCCTTTATACTTATGTCTATAACCCAGGACATCTGGGTGCCCACGTGCATCTATATCAGACAATAGCGAAGTAACACCTGAGCGCTCGTGCATATTTAGGTCAAATGCTTGGCAAGGTGTTGAACATCTGAGGGGCCCTGACCGTTTTCCTATATTTTCCCTACAGATATATTGTGTTTTGTGCACAAAGTTAAAGGGGACTAAATGAAGAAAAAGAGAAACTTTGAGCAAACTTAGAGATAAGAGAATTTAGGATGTGAATGGGTTGTACAGAGCAAGGAGAATAAATAGACCTAAATTCATGTACGTAAGCTTGCGATGGTTATGTTGAATCCAGAACTAGTTATAGAGCTAATCTCCATGATGTCTGGCTGTCTGTGAATCATGTTTTAAACACCCATGAAAGCTAACTCTTCCTTATTATACCATCTGTATGCCGATAACACTCATCTCTGTCACCATTGACTCCAAATTCTCACAATCAAGAAAGCCAAAGAGAAACAAGAGCATTCTATGACAAATAGGTTCACAAAGGAGATTATGATCAATAAGGGGGCAGGTGAGCCTCATTAGCATAATGCTCTTGAAATGAATCTCCAAATGTGAATAAGTGTCCAATGGTGGAAGAGGACATGCCAAGAAAAAATAGCAAAGATAAAATTATGAAATATTTATATTTAGGGGTCATAACTATCTTA
>NW_007809437.1:0-1002 GCF_000696425.1 Galeopterus variegatus | reverse complement strand
CTTCAGGCCACTCCCTTTCAAACCAAAATCTTAGTGTGGGCTTTTGACTGGATGAACATAGGTCACATGCCTCTGCTGTATGTATAGGGTGGTCTGGAGAAGCAAATACATGGTTTCTCTTCTGAGATGAGACTAACAAGGTGAAAAATATTCTAGATATATAAAGGGTATTCATATGGTGAAAGAATAAAAAATACCCATTCACAATGAAAAAATAAAACTTCACCTTAAAGCAAGTAAGTTATAGTGTTTTATTCTTGGTAATATGTGTGAATTATAGATAATTACCCAGGCTCTTTATTTTTCCTGATATATTGCTAGAGCTTATAGAGCACATGAAAAGAGAATGTCTCTGGGCTAATGCCGGCTGACACAGCCATTCCAAACATGGTAAAAATATGTTCAACTCCTTTCCGCTATGCATGTTATTTGTCATAAAAATATTGATGCAAAAGAGCACTAAGTTATTTCTTATTCTTTCTTTGGCATAAATACAGTTTAGCATAACATTTATGAGAACGAAACTTGGATTAAATTTGGCTGTACTTCAAACCTGATTAGGTCTTTTACTAGCTCTGCAACTTTGGAAAAGTTATTCAGCTACTCTGAGACTCAGTTTTGTGTTTAACAGATTATAACAATAATGCTTACTCTACTGCTATTTTTACTAAAAGCATATTGCAGGGAAAGAACTTAGAGCGGTGCCTTGTTTATTACCCATTCAGTAAATCAAGACCAACTGCAGAAACAAGGAAAGCAAAAGTGCAAACTAATGGTGAGTTTGTAATTAACGGGACAGTAAAAGTAATTAATAAGTTTGAGATATGTGTGACTGCTTTTCTACAAGAGGTCAAAGCACAGTAAAATCTTCACTCTTCCCTCATCTTAAAACTTTCTTTTGGAAAATGCAAAGGGCTTCAGTGGAATACAAGCATGATTCTTTATTTTTTTTATTTTTATTTTTTTCCTTTTTGTCTTTTTTCGTGACCGGCAATGGATCGC
>NW_007809436.1:0-1002 GCF_000696425.1 Galeopterus variegatus | reverse complement strand
AAGTTGTGAATATGTTCAGATTTTGAGAGAGATTTTAAAAATCTAATCTAGCAAATCTAAAGGGATATGCATTTGGACAAAAGGTAAAACATTATTGAAATATCTAAGGACAGGACTATATATGGCTCACAAATCCAATACCAAGGTGAATATTCTATGAACTGTAAGGAATAAAGCTGAAGATTGCCAACATCAAAATCGATTGTGTGTTTTTCTCTATGCCCTTCCACAAAAGCTTTGGAGTTTTAATTTCCTTTTAATTGGCCTTTCCTACAGAGAACATTAAACTCCTGTGCTGATTTTCTCATGGGGCTGAGTTAACCAGCTTGTCTCTGGAGACACAAAATGCATGTGGTCTGCTAGCTAATTTCCTTGTTAATTTTTAAGTGTGTTTGCTGAGTTAAAGCTCTACCACAATTGTGTCTTTAAGCTCCCAACTAGCAGACTTGGTTGCGGTTAATTCCTACTTGTCTACAAATGGCACGATCAGCATCAAAAACCTTTCTGCTCTGAAGACTAAATGTAATATACTTCTCTTTGGCAAAGTCATGAACACACCAGACAGCTGGGTCTTTCATTGTCAGGGTATGAGCACATGCAAACACATTCACAGACAGGTCTCAAAAGACTGACGCTCAACCAGACACCTCTCATAGAACAGAATCCGAGTCTTGAAATATGTATTCTGCTCTTTGATGTGAGGCCAACAGCAGAGGAGAAAACTCCTGGGTTTTTAGGAGGAACACCACTCCAGGAGGCAACGGCAGCCTGACAACAGGGCCTGGAAGGCCTTAGGTTGAGAGGGGAGGATGTAATTGAAAACACATGAGGGAAAGAATTCCAACAAGGACCTGGAGTGGCTCGGAGGACAGCTAGGAGGGCAGGAGCCAGGAGTGGGAGACCCCTGTATGTTTGTGTAGCTCCAGTGCATAAATATTTTATTTCATGTCTAACTCCAAAAGGCACAAGTGCAAGAAAACCTCCCCGTTCCACAGACACCCA
>NW_007809435.1:0-1002 GCF_000696425.1 Galeopterus variegatus | reverse complement strand
TTGCTCCTAGGCTACAAACCTGTACAGCATGTTACTGTACTGAATACTACAGGCAATTGTAGCACAATGGTAAGTATTTATGTAGCTAAACATATGTAAACATAGAAAAGGTACAGTAAAAATATGGTATTATAAAAACAACAACAAAACACATAGAAAAAAACAATATGGGCTGGCTGGTTAGCTAAATTGGTTAGAACATGCTGTGGTAACACCACGGTCAAGGGTTCAGAGTCCTGTACTGGCTAGCCCCTAATAAAATAAAATAAAAAATTTTAAAATGGTATTATAATCTTATGGGACCACCATCATATATGCAGCCCATCCTTGACCAAAACCTCATTATGCAGTGCATGCCTGTAGAGTTATCATATGACCTAGCAATTCTACTCCTAGATATATACCCAAGAGAATTGAATATTTATGTCCTCACAAAAACTTGTACATTAATGTTTATAGCACCATTATTTAAAATAGCCCCAGAGTGGAAACAATCCCAAGTCCCATCAACTGATAAATGGATAAACAAAATTTGGCATACCCATATTGTAGAATATCATTCGGGCATAAAAAAAGAAATGAAGTACTGATACATGCTACAACATTTATGAACCTTGAGAACATTATGCTAAGTGAAAGAAGCCAGACACAGATCACATATTATATGATTCCATTGATATGAAATATTCAGAATAGGGAAATCCATAGAAAAGGAAAGCAAATTAATGGTTGCAAAGGCCTGTGGGGAGAGGGCAATGGGAAATAACTGTTAACAGGTACAGCAGAGTTTCTTTTTGAGGTGATGAAAATGTTGTGGAATTAGATGGTACTAATGGTTGTGCAATTCTGTGACTATGGTAAAAATAAAACACACTGAATTGTACTTTTTAAAATGGTAAATTTTATGGCATGTGAATTATATCCTAATGTTTAAAAATTTTTGAAAAATTGAAGAATTACCTATACTGCCTGCTCTTAACAAAACTACTGTTAACATTCCTA
>NW_007809434.1:0-1002 GCF_000696425.1 Galeopterus variegatus | reverse complement strand
CAAAACCCTCAAAAGCAAACTGAAGCCTAAGAAAACAAACTGGAACAGATGTGGACAAGCTGAGACCCAAATCTATTTCTTATTGCCTCCAACCTAAGCAATGAGTGTGACCTTCAGAAGATGCTGGTACTGTTTTCCATGGAGATCCTGGTTCAGGACTCAGAATATATGAAAGAAGAGAGATCTAATGACAGCTGTATGATCTGCAAAGTTGGCTACACACCCATACCAACAACTTGAGCGGCCCATCAGTGACACTGAGCATGCGCCGGAGCCGCACTTGGCATCCTACATTGACCTTCATAGAATAATGGCTGCTGTTTTTCTATAGACAATCGTATGGCTTGCCCTCCCCTTCCCTCATGATTTTATCCTTTCTTGAGGCCTTCACAGACCATCTTCTTTAATTGTAACCCCACCTATTCACAATAAATCTTCATACCCTGCTTCATTTTTTTCATATTATCTTTATTTTATAATCTCTCTCTCTCTCTCTCTCTCTCTCTCTCTCTCTCTCTCTCTCTCTCTCTCTCTCTATATATATATATATATATATATATATATATGTGACTTATGTATCTTTTTATCTCACCCACTAGAATGTAAGCTTTACAAGAACAGTATAGAGGCTGTTCTGTTAAATAGTGTTCTGGCATGTGATAGGCACTGAATAATATTTGTTAAGCTGAATGATGAAATACTAGTTTTTCAATTAAATAAAATGGTCAAAAATTTTAAATTACATTAATCAAGTCCTATGAGATTTCATCCAGAAATAGTAGTTGTTATCTTGATATAGATACATGAATACATGTAGAGTATGCATAAAGCAAACGTACTTCACAGGGCCTGGTTTTCCAAAGACTTTCAGTTTCAAATATTGACCTTGCAAAGGACAGAAAATGTTCCCCAGGCTATATGGTCTCTGTTGTAAGATAGAGTTATAACACAGCAAGGCTGCTGGTTCAAAGACAGACAAGTTACTGACTGATATGTAAAGAT
>NW_007809433.1:0-1002 GCF_000696425.1 Galeopterus variegatus | reverse complement strand
TGTGAGTGTTGGCTGATAACACCCAGCTGCTGCCTTCTCCACCTTACCACCCCCATCTCCACCTTACCACCCCCATCTCCAGACCTTGGCTAATGGCTGGTTGAAATATTTTGATTAAACTAACATGTAATATTAGTCTAGTAACTTCCATTGTTTCCTCATCACTGTGTGAATACTTTAGCTATTGATAGCTTAGGTATCATTACAGCACAAGCATAGTCACTACATTTTCCAAACTCTAGTATTTTTTTAATAAGTATGTGTGAGGAAAATGGAGAAAGAATGGTCAGGCTCTTCACCTCATATCTGGCTGAGCATGACTCAGCACGTCTGTTGTAAATACGTTAGGTAACAGTGTTATAACTGCACATGCATGCCCATGTGTTCCTTGGCTATCTGACTCTAGTATGAAAAGACAATGTCTGTGATCCATTGGGGGTGGGGGGTGAGCTCTCATCCAAATAAAGCACGTCAACGTTGCCAAGGGCTCCCAGAATCTTTTTCCAGCTCCCTCACTTGGGACCTGCACAGGACGGGTTTGAAGGGTCTGTGACCCAGCCCAACAGTGTGATTCAAAACCACCTGAAAGATACAAAGAATTAATTAGCAAAAGTATAATTTAAGGGGTATCTTTCCTAATTAAGAATTATGAGACTCTAACAAGATAGATGTTTGCATTGCCAAAAGTTCTATCCTTCTTTTTTTAGAAGTATGGACTCATACATCTGTCTCACTTATGTTTTTAACAATTTTTTTTTGCTATATCTATGTTGTATATAGATGCTGAAATATATATTCTTTACAGCATCTCTTACCTAATATTTAGGTAAGCAGTCTTTATTTGAACATCTGAGCTCAGAGATAAGATTAGTATGAGAAGAAAATAAAGAATGCTTAATTGAGCTTCTACAGAAATTCAAAGACTTTTAAAAGCAGTCTTATTATATCTGTAAACTGAACTTCTAAATCCTATTATTAACATTTATAACTATTAAGGTGTTT
>NW_007809432.1:0-1002 GCF_000696425.1 Galeopterus variegatus | reverse complement strand
GGAATTGCCTGGAATCTTTTTAGGGGTGATTTGGAGGGTGCTGATGGAGATTACAGAGGAGTAAGGACTAAAGTACACATCCTAGGCCATCTTTTGGTGCTGTCCCTACTCACACACAGTTTTGTTTTGTTTTTTTTCTTGCAAGCATTTGCCAAGCCAATTAAGCCAAGGTCACCCAACAGAAAATCTCAGATTTTTCTCTGAAGTGCCCACTTTCATCAGCAAGGCATTGAGGGATTCTACAAACATTTTTCGGGCTTGGGAATGCCAACATGATCGAGATGGTCCTTGTTCCCAAGTTATTCACAGTGGCATGGGGGTAAAGGGACATACAGAATAAAGCCAAGCTATATGCATTGGCTCCTATGTGAGTGGTGCTTTGTAAAGGTTACAGTGCGGGCACAGGGAAGGTTCCATTTGCCTCAGCTCTGTGTCCCTACTTCTATCTCCTCACCTCTGCATCAACTCATACTTCATTCTTTCCCACATTCAACTCATTAAACAAGTATTTGTTGTGTACTGACTCTGTGCTAAGTGCTGGGTCTACAACAGTGTTGAGCTTTTATTCCAGTGGGGGGAATCAGATAATAAACAAGTAAACAATTAAGATATCAAACAGTGAAGGGCTGGCCCATGGCTCACTTGGGAGAGTGCAGTGCTGACAACACCAAGTCAAGGGTTAAGATCCTTTTACTGGTCATCTTTAAAAATAAATTAATTAATTAATTAAAAAGAAATTTTTAAAAAAAAGATATCAAACAGTGATAAATAAAAAAGGCTACAGAGCCGGCCCGGTGGCGCACTCGGTGGAGTGCGGCGCTTGGGAGCGCAGCGGCGTAAGCGGCATACCTGCCGAGGGTTCGGATCCCATGTGGAGACCGGTCCGCTCACTGGTTGAGCGCGGTGCAGACGCAACGCCGAGGGTTGTGATCCCGTTACCAGTCACGAAAAAAGACAAAAAGGAAAAAATAAAATAAAAAATAAAAAAGGCTACAGGATAGA
>NW_007809431.1:0-1002 GCF_000696425.1 Galeopterus variegatus | reverse complement strand
CTTTCTCTATGAATTTGAATTATACTCTAAGTACCACATATAATTGGAATCATACAACATTTGTCCTTTTGTGATGTGTGTAATTTCACATAACGTAATGTCTTCAAGGTTTTTCTATGTTGTAGCATGTTTGACAATTTTTCCTTTCTATGGCCAGATAACATTTCATTGTATATATCCCACATTTTTTTCATCCTTTGATTCACTGATGGATGTTTGGGTTGCTTCTAACTTTTGGCTATTGTGAATAATTCTCCTTTGAAACTGGGTGTATCTATTCAAGTCCCTGCTTTCAATTTTTTGAGTACATACCCAAAAGTGGAATGAATTGCTGGATCATATGGTAATTGCATTTTTAATTTTTTGAGGAATTTTCATATTGTTTTTCGTAGCAGTTGTACATTTTACGTTCCCATCAGCAGCGTACAATCATTCAAATTTCTCCACAGCTCTGCCAGCGCTTGTTATTTCTCGTTATTTGTTTGTTTGTTTATTTGTTTTTGATGATAGCCATTCTACCTTCAAAACAGTGTATGAGGTGGTGACAGTGAGCTTTTTGATGGTAAGCACAGGTTCCTATTGATAGCGATCTGCAGTCCCAACATAATGGCCCAGCATAGGAGATGCTTGATGTATATTTGTTTAATGAGGAGCCCTAGAAAGAGATGATTTAATGCATCACACCCCGTGGTTAAGAAAGGCCTAAACCTATCACTAACAAGCACTCCTTTAGAATTGACTCAATTCTAGTAAAGGAATTCTCATAAAGCATTCAAGGAATTCATCCTAATTTTGAGGATTTTTCATTATTATTGAATTTTTTTTATTAGAAACAAAAACTTATCTCTGAATTTTGCTCCTCCAGAACTATAGAAAAAATATATAATCCCACTTTAATATGAAACTTTTTCAAATATTTAAAGAGAGCTGTTTTGTCTCCTCCTCCCACTAGAAATCTTTTTAAAATTACATATTTTTAATTATTTCAGCCATTCCTCACAT
>NW_007809430.1:0-1002 GCF_000696425.1 Galeopterus variegatus | reverse complement strand
TTTTTTTTTTGCCCTTTTGTCCCTATCACCATAGGAGGACACAGCATTCAAGGTGCCATCTTGGAAGCAGAGACCAGGCCCTCACCTGACACCAAACCTTCCTGTGTCTTGATCTTGGAATTCCCAGTCTCCAGAACAGTGAAAACTATACTGTTGTTAATAAATTCTCAGTCTAAGGCATTTTGTCATAGCAGTAGAAACAGACTGAGTCTCCCCAGCAGATGGATACAGAACAATAAAAATTACAACATGACCATCATTTATTGAGCTCATCTGCCATGCTTGAGAACTGCACACACCCCTCATATAAATTATCTAGTTTAATCCTCATGACAACCCTATGAAGGCTATGAGGTACTTACTGGCTTGTCCAAGAAAAGACAAATTTGAACCTCAGAAAGTTTGGCTCTAAACTTTGTTCCTCCTCCTGTGAATAACTAAGAAGAATCCTCCATCCATCTTAGTCAACTCACTATAACGATATGATATATCTCCTTGATTCCAACATTTTCTAAAAAATTTCAATCACTATAATTGTCGTGTGTATATATACACTTGTGTTTCTTTGCATTCCCTGAAAAGGTTATGACATTAATGTTACATCTTAAAAATGACGCCTTGTTAGAAGAGGTGAGATAATAAAAAAGAAAAGAGTAAAATAACCACCATGCAATAAATATTTGTTGCATGGAAGATGCTATAATGAATAATTTATACACCATATCTCATTTTATTTTGTGCATATATAGTTAATATCCCTACCTTACAGGTTAGGAAATTGAAGCTGAGAAAGATCAACTAACTTGGCCACCATCACAACATCACACAACCTTTCATTGTTACGGCCAGAATATGAATTGTTTCATTGCTACATTTGAATGTTTCATTGTTATGGCCAGATACAAATCCAGATTACGAATGGGGCAGCCTATGCCCCAACCCTTAACCAGGAATGAGCATGTCCCCACAGAAGCAGGTGCAGAGCAGGGGGTCAATACTTAT
>NW_007809429.1:0-1002 GCF_000696425.1 Galeopterus variegatus | reverse complement strand
GGTCACTGGCCACGATTGCGTAGGAGACGCTGCCGTTGGGACCCAAGTCCGGGTCGGAGGCACTGACTCGAGCGATGGAGGCTCCAGGAGGGTTGTTTTCTGGCACGTGAACCAAGTAGGACGCCTGGTGGAAAACTGGGGCGTTGTCGTTGACATCGGAGATGTGTAGGGTGATGCTTATGCTGGAGGAGAGGGGCGGCTTGCCCCTGTCAGCTGCCGTGATGGTGACATTATACTCTGAGATCTGCTCTCGGTCCAGGGATCCATCTGTCACCAACTTGTATGTGTTTTTCGTATCTTGAACTATTTTAAATGGGAAATTTCCTTTTAGTTGGCACATGATTTCCCCATTAAGTCCAGAGTCTTGATCATGTGTTTTGATCAGGGCAACAACAGTCCCAAGCTCAGCATCTTCTTGTATATGCTGGGATTCAGAAGCCAGGGTTATCTCTGGGACATTGTCGTTTTCATCCAAAATATCTATTTGTATTTTACAATATGTAGTGTGATGTCCACCGTCCTTTGCTTCCACCCCAATTGTGTAGCTCTCTCTCTCTTCAAAGTCCAGTCCTTCACCAGTGGTGAGTTCCCCTGTTTTACTGTCCAGCTTGAACAGTTCTTTCACTGACTTATCAATATTGATGAAGGCATAAGTGATCTCGGCATTGATCCCCTCATCCGGATCAGTGGCCATGACTCTTAGGACCGAGGAGCCGGCAGGCAGATTCTCTCTAACACTGACCCTGTACATGTCCTGGGTGAACTTTGGTGTGTTATCATTTGCATCTGCGACAATTATCCTGATCTGTGTAGTACAGCTTCTGGACGGCTCGCCCCCGTCCACAGCTGTGAGGACCAGGTGGTGACAGGACTGCTCTTCCCTGTCCAGGGACGCGTTCAGTACCAGCTCTGGGTACCTACTGCCATCTGGGTTCTCCTTCTGAATCAAAGAGAAGTGCGGGTCAGGGCTAAGGTAGTACTGCTGCAGCGAATTGACACCTA
>NW_007809428.1:0-1002 GCF_000696425.1 Galeopterus variegatus | reverse complement strand
GTTAATACCTCATTCTCCACATTATGGAAAGTCAGAAGAGAGAACACCAGTCCATCTGGGAGAAGCACTTTTCATTGGAATGTATTTAAGATAGTTCAGCATTCCTGGGGTTTTGGTGATAAACAGGATATATGAAAGATTCTGACCTCAAGTTGCATGAAACCTGTTCTTCAGGACTCATACTTTTCTATTCCATCTAGTTAGACTTGCAGCCATATTTTTATCTGTTTAAAAATGCGCACATGCAAATATAATAAAACAAAAATGCACACATGCAATTAACAAAAAAATCTTGACATGTGAATGGCACACAAATAAGACATCCACAATGATAAAAACACTCACAGATTAGTCTCACTTTGGCACATGGACTACTAATTTAATCAAACTGGAAAATATATATTTTAAATCTGTTCACTCTGTTATTCTTTGTTTTTAGTCCAGGAAAAAGCAACAGAGCACAAGCAATGATACTAACCTAGTAAGCCAAAGGGCTGTCTGACTTACTAAAATAGAAAATTACAACTCTACATAACGATCGGGTTGTGGACCTCATCCTAGGGTAGCACACTTTTTATTTAAAAAGAAATTTTAAAAAGTAAAATTTTAAAATAAAGATTTATTTTTGGCTAAAAGCATTATAATGTGTAAGTCACACATTAATAGAATATTAAAGTGAAAATAGTCTTACAACATTAAAGAATTTGTTCAACAATTTAAAAATAACATATCCAGATGTGGTGTGCACCCAAATTCATATTCATTTACCCATAGTGTTTTGGAAGTCCAATAATTCAGAAAATAGAGTGTCACATATGTGGAAGGAATGAAAATATATACCTTTAGTAAATCTGACTTATTTTTACTTCAGAAAATAAGAAAACACTAAGATACTTCAAATAGATGATGAGCAGTTAAACATTCCACCAATGATTCATTTTACACTATTGTTACTACTGTAACATTTTTTGATTCTAACAACTGGTTTTAGACACTTGTTTT
>NW_007809427.1:0-1002 GCF_000696425.1 Galeopterus variegatus | reverse complement strand
CACCTTCTCTGCTAGTGCAGCCTGTCCTCTCCTCTGGACTGATCTTACAGGGCTCTCACTCGCTCACGAGCCCACATCTTGTCCCTTGACCACTAACCTAATCTCGGGGACTGGCATAGACTGGAACCATCTGCTGATGGATTTCTGAATTGGTTGGCCTTTGCAATGTTGCCCATTCTGGGGCAACTAGAACTGACAGGGAGAAGTCATCTCCCACAAAATGGAGAAGTCAACATTGTCAGTTTGAATAAAACTGATAAGGAAGGAAAATTTAAGAAAGAAGAAAGATGGGTAAGGACCTAACTTTGGGGGACATCTGGAGAATATATAAGAGTGCCACAAAAAGCATAGTTACAGAAGTGGGAAAGGCAAGAAGTGCCAGGAACCAAGGAAGGAGGACCCAGGGCCACGCTCAAGTGTGTGACACTGAAGAGAAGACAATGATGGGGCTGAAGGAGCAGCCCCTGGACCTGGGGCTGGAAGCAGGGAGAGCCTTCAGGGGGGACTTTGGGGAAAGGTGGAGTGGCTGCTTGGGGAGTGAGGGGCAGAGTGAGGACAGACTACTTGTCTTCCACATCTGCAGGTGATGGGAGGGTGCTGGGGCTCAAGGAGGGGACAAGTGGTGAAGAAAGGTATTCGTACTAGCTGGAAAAACTGGAGGACAGTGAAGTTTGCAAACGGGCAGCCCACAGGCTGTGTCCAGCCTGCAGACTGTTTCATTTGGCTTACGAGATGAATAGACTGCAAATACTGAAAAGCTGGGAAAGTACACAGGTAACTGGATTTTCAGTTTTTTCTGAACAACTGGCAGATTTGGCCACATGAGGTTGGCATTCCCACATGGCTGGCTGCATTTGGAGGTCGTGGGGTGCTGGCTGCCTCCTTCAGCGGGGGCCTTGCTGTGCAGCTCACCCACTCCCCACTGGCCCTGTTCTCTTCCTTCCAGCTGCTTCACTGATTCCCATCCCAGTTTGGCCCTTGTAGGTGACTGAGTTTGCAACC
>NW_007809426.1:0-1002 GCF_000696425.1 Galeopterus variegatus | reverse complement strand
AGTTACTGAACTCAATGATAGGTCAAAAAATATCCCAACTGAAGCCCAATAGAAAAAAAAAAGTGGAGAAAACATAAAAGGAACAGTAAGAGAGATGTGGGATGCAGTGAAATGGTCACATATGTATGTAATCAAAATCAAAAATAAGAGGAAAAAAGAAAATAGAAGAGATATTTGAAAATAATAGCTGAGAATATTCCAAATACAATGAAAGTCGACAGCATAGGTTGCAAGAATCTCAGTAAAATACAAGATAAATGCAAAGAAAATCATCGCTAGGTACATCATACTCAAGTTGCTAAAAGACCCAATAGAAAGAGAAAAGTATTTAAAGCAGCCTGAGGAATAGAGGAAAACACATTACTTTCAGGGAACCACAATGCTAATTACTACTTCCCAGCACAAATTTTGAAAATAAGACAATAAAATGAAAATTGCAAATAATGAAAGAGCACAAATTTTGAAAATAAGACAATAAAATGAAAATTACAAATAATGAAAGAAAAAAATCCCAGCCTAGAATAGAAATGTCAATCCCAAATGAAGGTGAAATAAAGCTCAATCAAACAAAAGCTTGAAGTGCAAAAAAGCCCCAGAAATGCAAATATATGGGTAAATATAAAAGCCCACGAACTATCTGAAGTTGAGGTAAGGAAAATTTTTCTTAACAGCCAAATAGTATATATTTCAGGATTTTTAAAGTATACAGTCCCTATTACAACTACTCAACCACTGCCATTCCACTGTGAAAGCCAACACAGACAATACAGAAATGAACAGGCAATGGCCATTGTCTTAGTCCTTTGTTGCTGCTACAACAAAATACCTGAAACTGGGTAATTTATAAAGAACAGAAATTTATTTTCTCACAGTTCTGGAGGATGGGAAGTCCAAGATCAAGGCACCAGCAGGTTCAGTGTCTGTGAGGGCTGCACCCTCCTGAAGAGAGGAACACTGCATCCCCACATGGTGGAAGGTGAAAGGGCAAGCCAGCCAAACTCC
>NW_007809425.1:0-1002 GCF_000696425.1 Galeopterus variegatus | reverse complement strand
GCAATATTATATTATTGCATTAATATAAAAAACAGGTTAAGATATGCATTATATATATATAAATATGCAAAGGAAAGAAAGTGGTTAACCATGAAGTCTGGCATTAGCTATTTGTGCAAAGAGGAAGAAAGCAGTGATTAAAAAGGGATTTTGTGTGTGTCATCTTGTGTACTAGCAGAGGTCCATTTGTGATTAGGATAAGGGTTATATGAATGGATTTTTTGTGAAAATTAATTGAGCTTTGCACTTTTGTTTTAGAAAGTTTTCTGTATGTGTGCCATATTTCATGATGAAAATTGTTTAAAAACTTAATCAACAATAACCAGCTATTTGTGAACAAATTTATTTGCCTGCATAAGCTTTTTTATTCCGTTTATTTTATTTTAAGTTTTCAAATGTCTACATCTTTTTAAATGTTAATAGTAATGCAATATAATTACTATATAAATAAAGAAGTATCTTCTGAGAATGCCCCTGTCCCCATCCCACCCCGTTATTGCCCTAGAGTCACAAATGAGATCCTTCTCATCCATCTCTCCACAGTAATTACTGTCAACATCTTTGTAAATATTCTGTAAATGTGAGAATTTTTTTGTCTATGTGTTTGTGTTTTCGTAAATGGTATCACACTGTAAATGTTGTTTTGAAAATTGCTCTTAAAAATCTAAAAATATTAAATGCAGTGGCCCTGGAAATATTCAACTCCTTCATGTTGACATGCTGTGGGAGCATGGCTGACAGACAGATTGTAGCTGCTGTCACTTCAGGATCCATTGCAGCAATTATGAGAAAACCATACTCTCCCGGGCCTACTCTGGTCAATGATAAGCATGGTGAGGGTACTAGAGGAAGACCTTATCTGCCCAACAGGAGACAGATCTAACAGGAGATCTTTGGTGTGGGGCTGCCCTCGGACTGTTAGAAATTCTCACAGAGCTGCGCTAACTGCTTGAGGTTCTTCCTACCCAAACCTTCTCCTTACCCTTCCGCATTTGTTAGATC
>NW_007809424.1:0-1002 GCF_000696425.1 Galeopterus variegatus | reverse complement strand
ATAAAGCTTAAGAGCTAGAGCCCCTTTCTAACAGAAGACCCTTTCAAGGTTGTGTGCCTAATTTTATATTCATGATTATGTACTCTTATTCTTAAAGAGGATCCCAACATTATACGAATTTCAGGCCTTACAAAATCTGTATATAACCCTATTACGTCTCAAAATGCAAGTACCAAATGTACATTTTCACCTAAAATGATAAGACTTCAGAAGGATCCCTCATTCTCATTTCAGGTGAAGACCAAATTAAAATCTTGGTTAAAAACTATCACTTTCGGGCGGGCCCGGTGGTGCACTGGAGAATGCGCCACTTGGGAGCACGGAGGCGCTCCCGCCGAGGGTTCGGATCCCATGTGGAGACCGGTTCCCGCTCACTGGCTGAGCAAGGTGAGGGGGCAACACCGAGGGTTGCGATCCCGTTGCCGGTCAGTAAAAAAGACAAAAAGGAAAAAAAAAAACTATCACTTTCCCTACTAGGACTTAGATTGATTAAGTCATTTGACAGTTTCCTCACCAAAACAACAAGAAAAAAGTGCATATATGAGCCAGTACACAAAGCCAGCTTCACTTTCTTCTCACCTTACGTTGCTTTCTCTTGTCACTATTTTGACCCAATAGGGATACAAAACCAAACTATAGCATCTAAGAGGCTATAAAGTTTGGGCCCCAAAGAGTTTTCTGGAAGCTCTAGCTTTCAGGACATAGGTTTTATGCAGACATAAGTCTACAAAAAGGAAATTATTTGAACTGAGACATTTTCCTCTTCATGGATCACTCAAGAACACGTTCATGTAAGATAAGAATGAATCAGGAGAGGCCAAGAGTGCTGTCTTCTAGATCCCTCCAGTCCTTCTGGGAAGACCTAAACTCCCTGACCAGTTGTTTTCCTAACTGCATTATCTGATGAAGGTGTGGTGTGACCTGAAGCACAAATCAGAGTTAATGCTCATTTATAACAAGATCAATCAACTCGAATGGTGGCAGAAAAAACTATAAGAGAAC
>NW_007809423.1:0-1002 GCF_000696425.1 Galeopterus variegatus | reverse complement strand
ATAACATATTAACTTCTTCAGGGCTTTCTTATCTTGAAGAAACAAAAGCAAAATGAGAAATACCCCAATTATTCTTTTTTTGGTGAAGATTTCCGAGATGAGCCAAGTGCTCCTAAGCACTATGAATTTATCTGTATTTCCCTTTGGGGGGAAAGGATTTGTTACAATGTTGGTATTAATTCCACATTTAGAAATGTGGTTCAAGGTAGGTAAGGTGGACTTTCTCTCATTTATTTATTGGAAGACTCCAGACCCTGGATATTATCTAGCCAGATCTCTCTGAGATTAAAATTACCAATAAATGTGGACCTTTTAGGTCTGGGGTTAGCAAACTGATGGATGAGTCAAACTCAACCCACTGCCTGTTTTTGTAAAGTTTTATTGGAACACAGCACAGACACACTGATTGTTTTTTACTTATTGCCTACATATTGCCTACATAGTATAACAACAGAGTCAAATAATGTGACACAGACAAATATGGCCAACAGAGGTTAAAATATGAGCTGATGCTTTGCAGAAAAAGTTTGCCCATTCCTGTTTTAGATGACCCTTTCTTGGTGACCATGAAAGTCTGGGGTGGAGGGGTGTGTCAGCCCCAACAGTCCTGGAGACGGTTGGATCCCTGTGCTGAGAGCCAAAGGATGAGTGACGGAAGCAGGTGACTTCAGAAGTAGGTTTAAGTAAGAGGGAGTAAGTGGTCAGGAAAAGAAGTATCCTATTAATCTATAGAATGTATACATTCTTCTCAGAGCTTGAATTTTTCTATAGTGTCTTTTTACTCTGAAAGTGCATTGCACAATGTACACAATAGAACACTATTCAGCTTAAAACAGAAGGAAATCTTATGCTAAGTGAAATAAGTCAGGCACAGAAAGATGAATACTACATGACCTCACTCATATGTGGAGTTTAAAAGAGTTGAACTCATGGAAGCTGAGAGTAGAAAAGTGGTTGCCAGGTGTTGGGGAGAGGGGTACAAAATTCCTGCAAGATGGAAGG
>NW_007809422.1:0-1002 GCF_000696425.1 Galeopterus variegatus | reverse complement strand
GGCAATGGGGCTGTTTGTTTTCACAGCACAACCTAGCTTGTACAGACAGGCTCAGGATTCTAGGGACATCTATTATCTGCCACAATTCTGTGCCCTGGCCTCAGCTGACTGACTAAAGCATAGAAACACCCTGTGCAAGCTGGACCAATCAGATTCTCTCCCAAGAATTTTAAACTTGAAAGGAAAGCCAGAGAACCTGGAATCCTGTGAAGCTGAATCTCACTGACAGCAGAGTCATGAACACCTGCTGCTGGGTCCTCTTTATGTCCCAGTTCTTGCCCTTCTGGAGAACTGTGTTCTTGATTATTCTTTTGATCCTGGAGTCTACCTAATATCTTTCCTATAAATCCCTGCATTGCTTAAAATATCTAAGGTCACTTTTCAGCTGCTTGCAACAAATGCCTGACCCTGTACCCACTGTGAGATTTAGCAAGGCCAGAATCACCCAGGATGGCCTTTGAAGGGCAGGATTAAGAGAACTGGACTAAAGAATTTGTGTCAGACTCATCTTTGTGCCATTTCAGATCCTCTCCGCCCCACCTGGTTCCAAGGCCTTTGTCTGGTTTTTCTAGCCTTGGATGCTGCTGGGGCAACAAACTCCCCACTGACTCCAATGACATTACTCGGACACTAAAGACAGTGTCTCCCCATGGCTCCACATTCTCCTGCCCGAAGATTTTCTTGTTGACTCTGAAATGGAAATTTTTTTTCTGGACAAACACATACATGCTACCCAAAAGCAAAGAGAAATTAGCACCCTGTAGTGTAAAGCTTTGACTAAAAAGGACAGAAACCTGTGGATAAATTCCTCCCTAAATGGCTTGTTCCGAAAAGCATTCATTTGTACAGTCTCCCAGACTATCTGGCAAAATTGAGAAATCTGTTGTGCTTGATATGAGTGCTAAATACGAGTATTAATGGGCTCGAAATGTATGTAGCTGCCTTCATTCCCTGCCTCACTTCTCTTTCTCTCCACTCCCACGCTGGGGGCTGACACCCACA
>NW_007809421.1:0-1002 GCF_000696425.1 Galeopterus variegatus | reverse complement strand
TGTTTATCTTATTCACTTCTATATTCCAGAGTGAAACACAGCTTAAGGCACAAAGAAGAAACTACAAAATAAAGACTGAATGAATAAGTAACTAAATGGACCTTCATAAGCACTATGGAATATATAGAATTCCCAGATATAGCTGACAAGGGAACCCCCCTTCTTTTATGAAATACAGTAGTTCTTTCTTATCCATAGGAGGGTGTGTTCCAAGATCAATGGATGTCTGAAACCTCAGATAGTACAGAACCCTATGTATACTATGTTTTTCCCCACTTATACTTAGAGGATCCCTTGCTGAAGTCTCTGTGTAGGTTCAATGATTACTGAGCAACACGTTGCCATCAATCAAAACATATTTTCAGTTCGTATCTCTTACCCACAACTTCAATGCCTTCTCCATCTTATCTGAGCACTTACCACACACTGTGACTGTGACTTTTGCAGTTTGAAGTATGACTGCAAAACTAACATAAATTTCTTCTTCCTTCATCAAAATTTCATGGGTAGAAGATTTGTTCTTATCGTAGATCATAAAAACCTGAGCATACCATTTTTCTTTCTTTATTAAGTTGAAAACTTTCGCCTTTTCACTTAAAGGAAGCACTTTACTGCTTTTTTTTTGACATATCCAAATTGCCAGTAACACTACTCTTGCACTTTGGGGACATTAAAAATAAAATAAGGGTTACTTGAATGCAAGCTCTGTGATACCACAACAGTTGATCTTATAACCAGTACAGCTACCCTGTGATTAATGGCAGGTAGTGTCTGCAGTGTGGACATGCAGGACAAAGGGAGGATTCACATCCTGGGTAGGACAGAGCAGGACTGCTCAATTTTTTATCATGACACTCAGAACAGCTTGCAATTTAAAATTTATGAATTGTTTATTTCTGGAATTTTCCATTTAATATTTTTGGATCTCAATTGACCATGAATAACTGCAACTGTAGAAAGTGAAACCATGGTCAGTTGCTGATAAGGGGGACTACTGTATCT
>NW_007809420.1:0-1002 GCF_000696425.1 Galeopterus variegatus | reverse complement strand
CTATCTTTGAATATTGATTCTTTCTCTTGACTTCTTCATTCTGCTTCTAAGCCCTTGCATTATTTTTATTTCAGTTGTTCTATTTTTGGGTTCTAAAATTTCCACCTGGTTTTTTTTACATCTTCTATTTTTTTGGAAACTTTCTTTTGTTCATTTGTTTCAAGCATGCTCACTTGAGAAGTTTTATGATTGTTGCTTTAAAGTCTTTGTCAGATAATTCTGACATCTCTTTAAGCTCAGTGCTGGCATTGTCATTTTTCGTTCAAGTTGAGATCTTCTTGGTTCTTGGTGTGAAGAGCGATTTACTATTAAAACCTGGACATTTTGAGTATTACACTGTGAGACCGTGGATCTTATTTAAGTCTTTTTATAGCTATGGCTTCCCTTGAAACTATCCTTTAAGGGGAAGAGATAGGGTTCCCATTTTATTGCCATGTAGGGGATGTCCTGTCTTTCATTCGGCCTCTATTTACACCTGAGAGGTGACCTTCTTACAGCTGGGTGGTGGTAGAAGCCCTGACTCTCCACTAGGTTTTCTTTGACACAATCTCAAAGGAGAAAGGCAGGGAGTCCTCATTACTGTCAGATGAGGATAGAAATCTAGGTTCCCCAATTCGTCTCTTTTGATTTGGGGATGGGGTTAGACATGAGAGAGGGGCATTTTTCTGCTAAGATCTGGGTCTATATTTGTTGTTCTCTGGCACCACTCCAGTAGGGGAGGGTGTTTATTGTCTCCTTATAGTCTGGTGTGGGTGCAAGTCTGGGCTCTACACTCAGACTTTGCTGCCACTGGTGAGAGTGGGCCACTGTTGGGACTTTTGACTGGAGTGGTGGGGTTATTGTCTCAGGGGTTCTCACTTGTTAGGTTGCCTCTTTCCTGGTCCTTTGGGTCTAGAGAGCAAGCCTTTGTTGGGGCTTGTTAGTCTGTACTTGGTGTTTCTGGGTTGCCGCTGTCTTCAGCTCTAAGTCTGGTATATATGAGGCAAAAAGAAAACCCAAGGA
>NW_007809419.1:0-1002 GCF_000696425.1 Galeopterus variegatus | reverse complement strand
GCGGCCATGCGGGGAGGTAAGTGATGGGCTCCTGCGGCCAGGGCGTGGGAACACGCCCGCCCTCTCTCCTGTCCCGGAGGAAAGGAAACGAAGAACGCCACAATGAAAACCGCCCTGCCTTCCCTCGTCTCCGCCGTGTCCAGTGCTCCTGCAGCTTGTTGCACCCACGGGCGTGGACTCTGTCACCCTGGAGTGGAAACTGGGGGCAGAAGCACGCCAGCCGCGCGGAGAGCCCGGGCTCGCCGGGGGCTGCGGGGCAGAGCTTGCGGGACGGGACAGGGTGGTGGCATGGCTCGGTCGGGCGCACCGCGAGCGCCACACCCCCAACTCCCCTTTCCAAAGACGGGCTTCCCTGAGGAGCCCCCAAACTAAAGACCAACGAACTGTTTCTCCTTGAAAGTCTTAGTCAAAAACTTCCTCCTCACTGTCACCGGTGCCACAGCGAGTCGTTTGACTCCCGGCTGGCGCTGCTTTTCCAAGTGGCAGTCTGGTGTCCTCTGTCCTGTCCCCACCGCCTCCTCTCCAGGCCGCTCCTCACACTTTCCGTTGAGACGCCCTTCGGGACGCATAGAGCTTGGCCCTGCCCTCGGGCGACTTCAGGCTGGATGCGCCTGGGGGCCGGACCCAGGACTGGGACAAGGGCGGGCGGTTCCTTTGGGGCAGCGCTCCTCTCTGGGCGAGTCCGCTCTGCCTGGGGGATGAGTGCTGATCAATAAAAGAAGCCAATCGGAGGCACCAGTTTCCCGCCCTTCCTGACCCGTCTCCCCTCCTTCATCTGAGCCCACTCCCAAGTGTGTCCGAAAGTTCTGCTGCAGAATCCTAACCTGAGGATCTCCGAAGTTATTTTAGCACATTCGTAATACAGCCACACATACCATACACTAAACACAGCCAACACACACACCACGTACGTACAACACCCGCACACATACATCACATAATACACACATCGCACACACATTACACGCTTCATTTGTGCTACACATATGTACACATCATTTT
>NW_007809418.1:0-1002 GCF_000696425.1 Galeopterus variegatus | reverse complement strand
ATTTTGGTATTTAAATATTATAAATATTATATATTAAGTACTTAGTGGTAGTTTCTAAGTACAGAATCTTACAGGATTTTTTTTATCTTTTTTTTTTCTTTTTAAAATATAAGTGTTGCCAAATGCTTATCGTTTCTTACTAAACCCAGCTAGATTCTGCTTGGATCATCTGTTGTATCTAAAATAAGCAATTATCCTAAATGAAATATAAAAAGAAGGGTACTTCTCAATTACTTGGTAGCATGATTGATGCTGAGTGATCTATAACCACAACCTTTTTATCAGAAAAGTCAATTCAAAACAACCCACCAAATATGTAAATGTGACAAATTACAAAATGTAGGGGAAAAAACAGATGCACTTGAGTCCAAGAAAAAGTGATTAGAAATGTATTTTCTGAAATAAAAGATGCAGCAGGTCAAGTCAGTGTGTCCTTCCACCCACTAAGCCGTATAGAACCCTATTGTTGCTGGAAAAGATAACTGAACAGAAGCAGAGAGATGCCCATTGATCTGGGTCAGACTGAAACAGAATTAGTGACTGCAGTGGAAATGGACAAGTCGTGAACGGAATTAGCTGTTTGTATGTCAACAGGCATAGATGGCTCCAAATGTTGGTAACTTCTGTAAAGAAGATGTAACAAGGGCAGGGAGAGGGGTTGCAAAAGGTTCCTAAAAGATTAGCAGCAATATGGTGAAAAGGTAAATAATGTGTCAATCAACAAAGCAAAAATTCTAAAATAATTAAAACTCCACAATTTCTTCATCTCTTATGATCCTGCTTATCAAAAATCATGAAGCACATTCTTAGTTATCACAGTTAGCAGGTCTTTCCAAGGGTGGTGAGAACTACTTTCAAGGAAAAAAATATATTTTTTTTAAACAAATGACTAGATTCTGAAGCAGACATAAAGAAAGAATTTTTTTTTTCTTTTCTTTGGCGGCTGGCCGGTAAGGGGATCCAAACCCTTGATCTGTGTCAGTATCAGAAAGAAGTGATTTC
>NW_007809417.1:0-1002 GCF_000696425.1 Galeopterus variegatus | reverse complement strand
ATGATGGATACATGGGTTTCATTAGACTATTAAACAGAAACCCTAACATCACCAAATCCTTTTAAAAAAAAAAAATTGGAGGCTGTATCAACTTAGTTCTAAATTCTCTTCAAAATAGCAAATTCCATCATTCTATTTCAAAGACTGAATGGTGATGACTGTAAAAATTTAAAGCAATTTTTGTTTTATTTTCAAAATCAAATAGTATTGAATTAAGACTGAGTTCTGATTATTAAATTTCACTGGTACCTAATATGTAACTGACTGAGAATCGGGTGCAAGCAGACAAATTCACAGTGGAAAAACTTCTAATGAACACTTGATTTGTCAACAGGGAGCCCCCAAACTTTAGCAGCAATAGAGTAAGCTTTTCTAATCAAAAGCTCATCTCAGCTCTATGAGAGGTTGTATGGAATGGCCTTTGCTGTGTGTTCACCCAGATCAATAAATTGCCTTTTTCCTCTCTCTTTTTACCAAATAGGCTATGTGGCCATATTCTATCTAGGAAAAATTACTGCCACCAACAATTTTTTTCTTTTGCTGTATGGGTATTCCATTCCAAAGTCCTTTCCATTATGAGGAGATTCAAATGTTTTCACATTTCACATTTTGAAACTCCAGTTTCTTAGATGTGATCAGTAACATCTTTAGCTGTTAAGGAGTGGGACGTTTATTTCCCTCATTCCAAATTGGATCTCTGTGTTAGAAACTGCAGGATTTGGTAACCTTTTGTACTCTGTGGTAGAGCACTAGGAGGAACTGAGTCATAGTCAAACTTCAGACTGTTCATTGGATTAACAACTCATGTTTGTCAAAGAGAAAAATAAAGTGAGATTTTGGTCAATTTTATACTGTAGTACTATTTGGCTCAGTATTAATGTTAACCTTTACAGAAATAGATGGATTTCGTTGAACACAATTTATCTGGCTACTAGGAAAACCAAACCTTACTTAATGCAGTTTTTATATTATTAGTAGTATATAAAATATTATTTTGGGAGG
>NW_007809416.1:0-1002 GCF_000696425.1 Galeopterus variegatus | reverse complement strand
GAATTTTGCTATGAATTTGAACTGGTCTAAAGAATAAAGTCTATTTTTTATAAATTCAAAAGTTAAAATCTGCACCAGCCAGGATATCATGTTTGTTCTGTAAAAAAAGCATGCTCCTGAGTACACCATTCTGTTTTTTCCAAGGAATGAGATGTTTAGAAAGAGTGCTCTAATGTTTTGAATATTCTGTGAGGCCTAGAGGAAGGGTGGAAAGACCCCAAAAGCCTGGACAACAGTTTAACTAGAGAAGAGAACAGACCTCTATTTCCCACCTGGCCATGGGCACAGCTGAGTGTCTCCTCTGCAGCTGTGTTCCCACACCTTTAAAATGACAATGATAAGAAGTGTCACTCATACCTCTTTGTACCAAAACAGCAAAAGAAATATGTTTTGAAAAGTACGAATTGCCAAACCAAAATGCAAAGTTTGAGTATTTTTTATGGATATCACTCATCCCTATTTTGCTATATCTTTCTCCAACCAGCAAAGGTAAGGATTCATGACTAATCTAACAGAGGAACTAAAGTCCTTAATTGCTTCTGTCCCTCTGAAGTGGCAAGAATCACCCATATTATATGACTCATGCTGAGACCAGGAGCTTTAAATGACATGGGAGTGATGGAGGACATAATTTTTCAAGGTGTACTCATTGGCCCCCTTCCTTCCTCTCCACACCCAAATCCCCACTCACTGCTAGAGCCTTGGTGAGTCCATCGGAAACATATGTATGAATAGCAGAAGGCACCTCTTCCTCAGGTGGTAACTCAAGCAGCATAGTAGTCTGGGTTCTCCTGAGAAACAAAGGAGATATGTATATCTATAAAGGTACTTCGAAAAGTTCATGGAAAGATTCGTATCATCTTTTAATTCTGTTTTTCCATGAACTTTTTGGAGTACCATCATATATATGCACATGAATATATATATATATGTATGTATGTATGTATATATATATATGTATGTATGTATGAATACATTTCTCTTGCATATAACAAAATACTA
>NW_007809415.1:0-1002 GCF_000696425.1 Galeopterus variegatus | reverse complement strand
ATGGTCCTAAACACTTTGACATGTATTAACTCACTTAATATATGCCACAATTCTATAAGGTCAGTATTATCTTTCCCATTTTAAAGATGTGATGCAAGTGAAATGAGCCACTTGCTCAAGGTCACAAGGCTAGTAAGTGGTAGACCTGGATTTGTGCTGGGGCAATTGATTACAGAACTGATGTTCTCAGTAACAGGAAATATGGAAGAGGTCTCTGGCATAGGGTCTAATTATTTATTAGAAATAATGGAGAGGCCTGTGTGTGTGGTGTGATTTTTAAAGCCATATTCAGCAGGCATTTATTTGGTACCTACTATTTGTCATGACCTTGTTCTAGGTTAATAGGGAGATAACAGAATGACATGGCCCTCCTTTCAAGGAGCTTGCAAACTGGTGAGAGAGAAGGTAGACCAAAATAGATATGAAGGAATTCAGATTAGTTTAATAAACTCCTTTTACCATTGAATTTGTGTTAAATACCATGCCAGGTCCCAGGGAAACAAAAATGAATAGGATATAATCCAAATTTTCAAGATACTAACATAATGTCAAACCATGACAAATATTATGATAAACACACCAAATACCACATGCTCATTCAGCATTGACTTCCTCACGATTTAAACCCTAAGCTTACCATGTTGGACCCATTGCATATTACCCCAGCATCTGACTACTACTTTGTCCTTCCAAATGTGGGTTTTGGTCCTGTCTGCTATACTTCAGTGGTGGGGACTGTTCCAGGCTCCAACTCACTGAACCTGCCTTATCCTGATGTTATTAACCAGGCTGCTATGGAACACATCAGTTGTCACGTGTGCTATGTCCAATGTCCCCGTCTAGACAAAATTGCCCCACTTACAGTACCCTACTGTTTTTGGATAGATGTACTTACTAATTGGACCATGCCTGGTCACCTGACATAAGAAGAGTCAGCTTACTGGCTGGTATTGAAGCATAAAATGTCTTGTCCTGGAAGGGTGAGCTAAATCCATCAGGCTG
>NW_007809414.1:0-1002 GCF_000696425.1 Galeopterus variegatus | reverse complement strand
AAAAAAAAAAAAATATATATATATATATTGGTGCAACCTCCAAGCAGGAGAGAATTTCTTGCATGTAATTGAGGATTAATGGTCAGAATTTTATTTTATTTTTTTTATTTTTCTTTTTTTGTGACCGGTAAGGGGATCGCAACCCTTGGTTTGGTGTCACCCGCACCGCGCTCAGCCAGGGAGCGCACCGGCCATCCCTATATAGGATCCGCGCCGCTGTGCTCCCAGCGCCGCACTCTCCCGAGTGAGCCACGGGGTCGGCCCAATGGTCAGAATTTTAAAAGAATTCTTCTGAATCAGTAAGAAAAAGACAAACAACCCAATTGGGAAAAAAATTGGACAAAAAACAAAGTCCAGAATAACCAGTAAACATGTAAAAAGATGCTCATTGTCAGTCATGCGGGAAAGGCAAATTAAACCTCAGTGAGCTCCCCTTTCACCCCTGCTTGGGAAGTGCTGGAGAATATACGGGGAGTAGCAGGCAACGTCTCAAGTGTGAAAGCCATGCAGTTTCTTGGCCCCTGCCCCCTGGCCCCCAATTAGGCAACCCATGTGTGGGTTTTTCCTATCCTATCTTTATTGGCCCAGGAAACATAATTTCTTATGTGGCAGTAAGATGCCTCTGTAACCACGTACATCAGCAAAGTAGTTGAACCATTTTATGCAGTGGCTGAAGTTTTTTTTTAAATTTTCCTATTATGTGAGCTTTGTCATAGAAATTGCTCGAGGTGTCTACTTTATGTCACTACCTGCCTGGTTAACTGTGCCCTGGACTAGACCCATGTGCTCTTTGTGGGGAGAGCTTGGGTGGCTCAGTTGTCTCTGGGGGTGGGGTGGCCTTGAGAGGGCTTCATAGTGTGGCTTAAAACATCTAGGTGCCAGCCTGGGCTCATCTCTTACCTGCGTAACTTTTCTAGCTGGGCTCTATAGGAGGCCCTCTGTACTCTTTGATGTTCTATAGATATTTTGGAAACTTAAATGAATTATAATTGTAATGTGCTT
>NW_007809413.1:0-1002 GCF_000696425.1 Galeopterus variegatus | reverse complement strand
TCTGGCTTGCCCCTGGGGATGCTGGGTCTCAACCATTTCCACAGCTCTGCAGGTCAGGCCCTCCAGCTGCTGCTCTGACCTTGCCACTGGTTGCGATAACTGCCCCCACCTTGCTTCTGGGGTGAGGGCTGCCACCTGGCCTCTTACTTTGGGATCTTGTCTTCTCCATTGCTTCAGGGCGCCCATTCTATAACAGCAGCTGGACCATCAGGTCATCAGAGGACCCTCACTGGAGCTTCTAGGGCTTTCCTTATGGCTTTGGTAAACATAGAGTCCGCCATTCTTCCTGCAGAAGGTAGACAACCAGGGGGATTTCTGGACTGACATGGTATCCACCCAAGTGTGCCCACTTCTCAGAGCCTTTTGATCCCTTCTTCCACTGTCTTGACATGGCAGGCTGGCATTTCTACTTCTTGCACTATGGGCCATCCCTTTCCCCAAGCATCATGTTAACACCATCTTGCTGGGGTCCTTGCCAGGGTGTTAATTCATGTGTTATGGAGTTGACTCTCACTTATCCACCTTTATGTCCCATCCCCAGCCCTTGGTTCAGCCCTTCCGATTGAGTCCCGTGCACACTCTCCTGGCTTCTGCCACCCTCCAGCGGCTTTTCCTTACCTTACCTTAGTTATTGGTCTGGTAGCCAGGGTGGGGGTCCAGGTCTGAGGGAAGACCCTCAGTGCCATATTCCAGCAGTGGGGGTGCCCGGCTCTGAGTGGTCACTTCTGCATCTCGTTCTTTCCCAGCCAGGATACTGCAGACTCATCCTGGGCTGAGAATTCAGCCCCCTCTGTCCTCCTACTCCACACATAATTAAACCCTGGGCCTACTCCTCAGCCTTTCCCTTCCCCCCAGCTGCAGGAGAGGAGAATTAATGCTGCTAAGGAGGCCCTTGGCTTTCACTCTTGGCCTTAAATTAGTGATGAATCACCCTCAGTCTTGAATTTTTCTCCGCCTGTGGGCTTTAAAATGAATTACCACTCCCCCCCCACCCCCACCCCC
>NW_007809412.1:0-1002 GCF_000696425.1 Galeopterus variegatus | reverse complement strand
TCTCATGCATTGAATTGCTCCTGCTTCTTTTTCCTGCTCCATTTCCACTTCAGCTAGAGAGGATTCTCTGCTTTAAGAGCTCATGCGATTAGGTTGGGCCCTCCTGGATAACTCATGGACTGAATTGTGACCCTCCCAAAATTTGTTTGTTGAAACCCTAATCCCCAGTGTGATTGCATTGAAGCTAGGACCTGTAAAGAGGTAATTAAGATTAAATGAAAATCAGGGCCCTGATATGATAGGACTGGTATCATAGGAAGAGGAAGAGATACCAGAGATCTCTCTCTCTTTCTTTCTGTCTGCCCATGTGCACCACAGAAAGGCCATGTGAGGGCACAGAGAGAAGGTGGCTGTCTACAAGCCAGGAAGAGAATCCTCACAAGATCCCAACTTTGATGGCATCCTGATCTCAGACATCCAGCCTCCAGAACTGTGAGAAAACAAACTTACGTTGTTTAAGATAACCAGTCTGTGGTATCTTGTTATGGCAGCCCAAGTAGACTAAAACACTATTCCCGTTTTGAGGCCCTAAACTTCATCATATCTGTAATGTTCCATTTGCATGTAATGTAACATATTCACATGGGATCATGGCATAGATATCTTCGGGTGGCCAGTTTTTAGTCTACCACAATGTCTGTCCTTTTGACGGTTGTATTCACCCAAGCCTAGCTCATGTAAGCATTAAAAAATTGAATAATAAATGATTTGATGCAACTTAGTTGAAAATTATTTCATGAAAGACAACTGGTTTAATCTAAGACACCACAAAGCACCTCCCAATTTTCTTCCTGTACTGACTGATGTCTAATGTTGCATCCTGTCATGGTGTGCTCCTGAGCCCCGACCAGTAGACTCTTTAATCCTGTTTACCAGGAAAATTAGACCTATTAGATGTTCTTAGTCTCTTGTGTTTGCAATTGTTAAAGCAGGATTTCGCCAAGTATATTTCTATAGATTTAGCTATTTCTTGTTTCAAGTGGCTACTAGGAAAGATAATGT
>NW_007809411.1:0-1002 GCF_000696425.1 Galeopterus variegatus | reverse complement strand
CAGGGCTTCAGTTTGGGAAGACGAGAAAGTTCTGGGACGGATGGTGGCGACGGCCGCACAACAGTGTCCATGCGCTGTGACACCACAGAACTGTACACCTAAAATGACTAAAAGGGTACTATTTTACCACTTGTTTTTTAAAAAAAGCACTCTGAGGGCATGTCTGCTCCGAGCAGAGGTGGAAGCCTTGCTCTCGGTACCTGACGGTGCCGCAGGTGTCTGGCAGGGGTGGCGTAACTGTCTGGGGAGCTTTGTCAGTCACGTCCCTCCCACTTCGGGACTCCCACCTGCCCCTCTCCACGTCCCAAGTAGAGACCACTGCGGGGCAGGTGAGAGTCTCCAGAACCGAGCAGAGTTTGCACCTCAGTCACGGAGGGTGGAAACAAGAGGTCCCCGTCGCTTCTGCCTCTCTGGAGCATCGGCAGCACGGAGCTCGGCCCTGCAGCTGAACAGAGCGAGTCCTGACGCTGGCTCCGGCAGGCACCGGCTGCAGGACCTGGCGGCTCTCTCTGCCTTCCTGGGGCGCTGTTTTTTCTTTTCTACTATAAGGCAGCAGGTGAGGAACGCATGGGACACCCCTGCAGGGCCTTCAGGACCACACCGGGGCCGTCTGCCCGGGGTTGGGGTCGGGTGGGCACGTGCCCGCTGCGAGCTGCCCACTCACCTGGTTGTAGAGCGCACAGATGTGCAGGGCTGTGTTCCCCGAGGCATTCTGGGCGCCCATGTCTGCCCCGTAGAATAGCAGGTGCTCCAGGTGCTGCACGTGTCCGTACCTGCAGGCCTGAAACACAGGAGCCACACTGTGAACCCGGAACCCGTGACCACGACAAGCCACATGCCACTCGGTTGCTTCCACCGGAACCCCGCAGTGCAGCAGGGCCTGTGCAGGCCACAGCCCACCCACCACTCTGGACTAGGGGCTCAAACACATCAGCCCCCGGTGCACCCCTATACTCAGTGTGGCCACCAGACCCCTGGCTGCAGATCGGGGAGAAGGAACCT
>NW_007809410.1:0-1002 GCF_000696425.1 Galeopterus variegatus | reverse complement strand
TTTTATGAGCATTTTCTTAAGTCTTGGAGGAGTTGATGATGTGGAAAGATCATAAAAAGTTTCTATCAAAAAAAAGTAATGGCCCAATTAATATCCATTATTTGCAGCCTAAGTGAAATTGTCATCTACAATGTCTGTGTTAATTGTATTCTATGATAATCGTATTATTTTATTTTAGTTGATGTTGCATCAGATGAAGAATGGTAAAGAACATGAATATAAAAAGAATGTTAAAGGTCATTGATGGCTTTAGTTTTTCTAACTGAATTTTTCCTAAATCCTGTTAATTCCAGAAAAATCATTACTCTCTTGATAAACATTTTTTAGAGGTGGAGGGAACTGCTTGCTCATAGTTATGTGATAAATATTAATGTATGCATGTACATCTGTGAATGTCAATCTATTTACCCTTCTAGATTGAGGTAGATAAATCTATAATGAGTCATCTCAATATTTTTGAGAGTTCATGCCGTCTTAATTTCCACTATTGCATATAATTTTCCCTGTAAAATTATATGCAATTAATTTTTTTTTCCTATTTTTTCCCCCCAAGAAAGCATAGTTCTTCAGGAGAGTTACTGAATATGCCACTGAAGGTAGAGAACAATAGAGTTGGTATGAGACACAGATGTTGGGGAGTTGGCTAAATTCACTCTCTAGTAGATGACTTAAGTTCATTAGTCTCTGACAACAAAATTAAAGCTTACTTGTGATTACAGAATATGGTCTTGCTCATAAATAAAAAAATTAGTAAAACCCTGTGAATGTTAACTAAGGAAATGGCAAGTCTAGGCAATAAGCTAAGATCAATTATGGGCTTTCAAATGCTAAGACTGTGGTTGCTAAATATTGGTGATTTTTGGAGGGGTTGGAGTAGAGAGGAAGTGTTTTTTTCTTCCTCTTAAGCTTCTATAGTTAAAAGCTGCAAGAGCAAAGGGAGAAAGGACTTGCAAACTTGTTGCCCATCTGTCATTCCTGATTGCTTGCTAATTTCTTGCCTTT
>NW_007809409.1:0-1002 GCF_000696425.1 Galeopterus variegatus | reverse complement strand
CACTTGTCAGTGGTGCCCGGTGTGGTGAGCAGGGAGGAGCTGGTAGAGGCGAGGGGAGGCTGAGTGGAGCGGGGCATAGCATGGGTGCCAGGGGAACAGAAAGGGCGTTCTTCTGGGACCCCTGAAAATTTTGGCCAATTTTAGAGCTGCTATTTCATGCGCTACACCTCAAACATCTAGACAAATTGTAGATTTATACCTAAAATTGTGACTTTGTCCAGAGGAAGGGAATTTTTGAATGTACACTTTACCTACTGTGGTTTGAAGAAGATGGAATTAAAAATAAACATTCCATCAAATTGTATTCCTCTGGTTTTTAAAAAGTGGATCTCCATATCTGTGATCCTGACACATTTAGCAGAAAAATGGGGGTGGGAATTTCCAGTTCCTGCACAGAGTAGGAACCCAACAAATAATTCCTAAGTGATTAGAATAATGTGCTTAGAGCCAATAGTGCAATAGTTTTAGTCCTGTCTCAGTATTGTTTTACTCAGGGTGGAGCCTCTGGGCGGGGTGTCAGAAGGATGATGACAGCTGAGAGAATAGGACAGGGGTGCATTCTGGTCTCTGAGGGGGCATTTCTGTGGGTGCCTGGGAGCACCAGCTCCCAAGAAAACACAGCATTCTATAAGGAGAATCGTGAGTACACGTGTTGAGAAAAGAAAGCAGTTGGCTTTCCAAGGTTTTTTTATTATTGACATAGGTTAGTCTAAAAAGAAGTTCTATATCTTCAAAATTAAAATAATTAAATAAAAATTTGGCCAGGTCATACATGCACATGGTACACAAATACAAAATATACAAAGCATAACCCCATGTTAACAAAATTTCCCTGTCGCCCCATCCCGTAAGCCACCCATTTTCCCTCCACCAAGGGAACCACAGGTGACCACAGCACATATACCCCTTGAGAGAATGTCTATGTATTCCCGTGAAAATTTCCCACACAAATGTTTGTATAATATACATGCTATTTTGTTCCTTGCTTTTTATACCTAAACT
>NW_007809408.1:0-1002 GCF_000696425.1 Galeopterus variegatus | reverse complement strand
CCCCCCGCTATCTCCAAATAACCCCTCCCCTCTCCCCTCTTTCCATGACCCTTCCTACACCTGCACGGAGGTAAGGATTTCAGAGACTTAAGCTATTCTCTGCCCCCTACAGGTTTTCAGTTCTATGTTGTCATCTGTCTTACAACTCACTCTGATACCCAATATTTCTGCCTAAGAATCTCAAATGATCCATCATTGTAAAAGTGTGTTTCAGAAAAGAAGAGGAAGTTTGCAGAGGAGGAAGCCAATGGTAATCGCTAGTTTCAGTCTATGGCCTCAGCAGTTCACCCAGAGAGAGAAGTTCTCCATCCTCTGAAGACTATTTCTTGACCAAATGGAATGCGTGCCTTGGCTCTCCTCTCGTTCTTCTCCCTTTGTTTGCTGTTATCTGTCTACGCATCTAAATTAAATTTTAACTGTTTTTGGTGCTCCAGCCAACTGTATCTACTTAATCCAAGATAAAGTTTGGTTTGAGAACAAATGGACAGAAAGTCCCAAAGCACCCATTACCGGGAGGGCAGAGGGCCCCTGAGTGTCAGAGCACAGGACTGGTCTGCTCTGCACCTCCATGGGGATTTGCTCTGGTTCCTGGGAGCCTGCTAGCATGGAGGCTTTTATAGTGGTCATAAAGAGCCTGAAACTACCTCATAAGCCTCTCTGTTAGACAGCAAGTCCCTCAGCACTTCTCCTAATTAACTTCTCACCGGCTGGCCATGGAAATATTTTTCTCCTTTAATTACAAACGAAGTCTAGAATCTCAAAGTCTCCCTTGATTTTACTAAAGCTTTCTAGTCATTAATTATGAGCCCTGTGCTTTTCTTATTCACTTGGATTTTATAAGATGCACTGCTGGGGGAACTTACCTTTTTTTTCTCCTCTATTTACAGTCAACTCTTAATTTCTTTCCAGATTTCTTCTGCTTATTTCTACAGGACCAACAGAAACTTAGTAACAATAACAGTGACATCAAGAGATGTGAAAATGCTGGGCCAGCTCGGTGGC
>NW_007809407.1:0-1002 GCF_000696425.1 Galeopterus variegatus | reverse complement strand
CCTCTCCGGGGACCCCCATCCCGGGCTAGGGGCTCAGGCTAGGAACTGGGGCTGGGATTGGAGCTTCCAAGGCTCCCCTGCAGGTGGGGACCATCCCTCTGCTGTGCTGTCTCCAATTGGGGCTGCATATTAATGGACAAGGTTCTGATCATGCTGGTCCGTGTGTAGGGGCCACCCATTTATGGTAATCACATATTCATTTGCATGTTAATGACAATATTTGTCTTAAAGCGGAGGTTGCACAGGGGGACGGTGCAGGGGCCCAGGTGGGGGCCTGCGGTTTCCATGGGAGCAGCAGCTGCCGGCTCCAGGCGGAAGGAGGGGAGGCTGGAGCCAGCGGGGCTCTGAGGCGTGAGATTCCGAGTGTGACGCGCCAGCCCCAGGGGGACGGCCTGGCAAGGGGGGACTGAGGGAGCAGTTGGCTCTCCCGGTGGTGGTGGAGGACAGGATACTGGCAGGGGGCTGTGGGGCAAGCCACCAGGGCATTGAGTTTGCATGGGAGGGACCTCCACTTGCGGTGATGTGGCTTCAAGCCAAGTGCACCCTTCTCTGTGCCTCAGTTTCCTCAGCCTCTCATTCTTCATTTAACAGACTTTTACGTGTCCCAGTGCCTCCCACCTGTGACTATGACATCATTTCTGCTCCCCATTCAGGCTGAGAACATTTATTGAGTACCCACTGTGTGTCAGGGTTTGTGTGGAGCTGGCCGTTTGGAGTGGAGAGGTTCCTTTTGGGATTCATGATGGGGTGGACTAGACATTAATCCATCCATCCATGTGGCCAACATTTATTGAGCACTTGTGGTCTACCAGGCCCTGTTTAGACTTCGGGATACCATGTTGGACAAAACAGATAAAAATCCGCACTCCCAGACCTTTCCTTCCCCCAGATTAGAGTCTGGTTGGGGGAGACAGCTGAGGATCCAGGTTACAAGGCGCTGGGATCGGGGATGTGGTGGTGGAAACACACATCAGCAGTGACAACCCAGAGAAGGCTCCTGCA
>NW_007809406.1:0-1002 GCF_000696425.1 Galeopterus variegatus | reverse complement strand
CTTTAAAAAAAAAAAAAGTGCCAAGAGTATACAGTGGAGAAAGGACAGACTTTTCAACAAATGGTGCTGGGAAAACTGGATATCCACATGCAGAAGATTGAAACTAGACCCCTATATCTCACCATACACAAAAATCAACTCAAAATGGATTAAATACCTAAATTTAAGATCTGAAACTATGAAACTACTATAAGAAAACTTAGGAAAAATGTTACACAAAATAAGAGTGGGCAACACTTTTTTGAACGAGACCATGAAGGCACAAGCAACTAAGGCCAAAATATACAAATGGGACTACATCAAACTAAAAAGGTTTTGTACAGCCAGGGGCAACTCTCAACAAAGTGAGGGGACAACCTACAGAATGCGAGAAAGTGCTTGCAAACTATACACCAGTCAAGAAGCTAATAATATTCAGAATATATAAGAATTCAAGCAACAGCAAAAAACACAAATAACCCAATTTAAAAATGGACAAAGAACCTGAACTGACATTTCCCAAAAGAAGACATAAGAATGGCCAACAAGCACATGAAAAAATGCTCAAAGTCACTAATCATCAGGTAAATGCAAATTAAAACCACAAAGTGATATCATCTCACCCTAGATAAAATGGTTATTATCAACAAGACAGAAAATAACAAATGCTGGTGAGGATGTGGAGAAAAGGGAACCTTCCTTTATCATTGGTGGGAATGTAAATTGATACAGCTATTGTGGAAACCAGTATGCAAGTTCCTCAAAAAACTAAAGATAGATCTACCTTAAAACCAACCCAGCTATCTCACTACTGGGTATGTACCCAAAGGAAATGAAATCAATATATCAAAAAGACTCCCATGTTCATTCCAACAATATTCACAATAGCTAAGAGATGGACTCAACGTAAATGTTCATCAATGGATAAGTGGATTTTTAAAAACCTGTATTATATACACACAATGGAATACTATTCAGCTGTAAAAAGAAACAATATCCTATCATTTGCAGCAACGTAGATGG
>NW_007809405.1:0-1002 GCF_000696425.1 Galeopterus variegatus | reverse complement strand
GGGAGCCTTTGAAAGTGATCTGTAGTACTGAGTAGCTCCAATGGAAATAACACTGAACTGGGACAGAGGCCCTATCACAGGTAATGCAGATATCTGGGTGACTGCCAAATGAAGGGTATTGGCCTTGACCTTGCCTTGAAGTGATATGTTTTCCCATAAGGTACTTTGAGGTTTCAGATTTTTCAGAGAATACTGTTAACACAAGCAGAATATCTTATTTGCAAAGGACGTGATTTGCTTCAGCATTTTTCCATGGCCAGATTAGAAACAACTTCCTATGAGTTTTTACAAAAGCCCCACATAATTTGCCAGCCTTCCTGTTTGCCTGGCAATGGCGAAAAAGAAAGGATTTCTTTCTACTATCTGCTTTCCACAGGCAGCCTACATACTGCTGTGTATTATGATTCAGCGTTATAGACCTTCAAAGTCTACAGACACTGGTTAAGAATTTGTACTTGTTTTAATTAATCAGAAGCACGTTTCCCCCCTGAAGCGGCAGTTCTAAACAATTGTGGATCTGCCATTTAGTCCAAAGAGCTTTTCATATTTTCCCCTCTATTTCTATGTGGAGAGCCCAAAGCTGTCTTTCAGTCAATACTCAATTAGGATTTGAGTTGGATAGCATGTTGAGCTCTTATAGAGGGACATAACAAAGCCATTTTCTCCCACCTCCATTTGCTCCTGTGTGGGAAACAATCTGTCAATTTTTACTAAAGAAATATAGGCCTGCTGCAGCATAAGTTAAATATTATGCCAAATTAAGTGTCAGTTTACTTCCTTATGACATGGCAATAAATGACAGATTTGTTGGAAAGGAAAGCCAAATTCAACATTATACCTATTGTATATGCCTGAACTTACGGAGATTTATGATCCAGAACATGTCCCTCTTCTCCACTCACAGCAAGATCTCTGTGAATTTCTGTTTTGTGAACTTATCCGTATGCTTTTATATGAGGCTTTCTCTAATCACTGCCCTTTGGCTTATTCTTTTGTGTCTGG
>NW_007809404.1:0-1002 GCF_000696425.1 Galeopterus variegatus | reverse complement strand
AAAAAAAAAAACATTTATTTATTTTTAATTGACAAATAATTGTTTATGTCTATAGGATAAAATGTGATGTTTTCATGTATGCATGCATTGTAGAAAGATTCAATCAAAATAACCAACATATTCATCCCCTCACCAACTTATAATATTTTTGTGGTGAAAACATTAAAAATCCATTTTAGTCATTTTGGAATAAACAATATATTATTATTAATTGTGGTCACTATGCAGTGCAATAGGTCACTAAAAGGTATTCCTCCAGTCTAGCAGAAGCTTTGTACTGTTTAATCAATACCTTACCTTTCCCCACTCCTCCCAGTCCCATCCAGCCTCTGGTAACCACATTTTTACTCTCTCTCTCTATGAGATCAACTTTTTTAGATTTGACATACAAGTCAGATCATACAGCATTTGTCTTTCGGAGCCTGACTTATGTCATTTAGCATAATGTCTTTCAGTTCCATCCATGCTGTCACAAAGAACAGAATTTTCTATTTTAAGCCTGTAGAGTACTCTATTATGCATATTTACCACGTATTTCTTATTTATGCATTTGTTGATGGACACGTAGGTTGCTTCCATATCTTGGCTATTGCGAATAATGCTGCAAGGAGCATGGGAGTGCAGACATGTGTTTGACATACTGATTTTAATTCCTTTGGATACATACCCAGAGGTGGGGTTGTTGGATCATATGGTAATTTTATTTTTGGTTTTCCAAGGAACCTCCGTATTATTTTCCAAAATGGCTGTACTAATTTATATCCCACCAACAGTGTGCATGACTTTCCTCTTCTCTACCTCCTTGCCAACATTCATCACTTATCTTTTTTATAATAGCCATTCTAACAGGTGTGAAATGATATTTCATTCTAGTTTTAATTTTAATTTCCCTGATGATTAGAGATGTTGAGCATTTTTTCCAAATATCTATTTGCCATTCATATGTCTTCTTTTGAGAAATCTCTGTTCAGATCCTTTGCCCATTTTTTAATTGAGTTATTT
>NW_007809403.1:0-1002 GCF_000696425.1 Galeopterus variegatus | reverse complement strand
GAGCTTCCACCTTAGTAAACCAGAGCAAATTAAATCCAAGGTAAGGTAAATAAATAAAAATCACAGCAATCAATAGAGATAATCAGTAAAACCAAAAGGTTCTTTGAAATGAAAAATGGAATTGATAAAACTTTAGCCAGGCTAAGTAAGGGAAAAAAAAAAAAGGAAAGGACACAAATTACGAATATCAGAAATAAAATAGGGGACATCACTACAAATACCATGGACACTAAAAGGATAACACAGGAATGGTATGAACAACTCTTGCCCAAAAATTTGATAATACAGATGAACCAATTCCTTGAAAGACACAATCTGCCAAAACCAACACAAGAAGAACCAGCAAATCTGAATAGGCTTATATCAATATTAAATATTGAATAAATAGTAAACTTCCAACACAGAATCAACAGGCCCTGATGGGTTCAATGGTAAATTATACCACACATATAAAGAAGAAATTATACCAATTCTTTATAATACTTTTCACACAATAGAAGCAAAGAGAATGTTTCTTTTTTTCTTTTTTCTTTTAATTTTATTTTGTCAATATACAATGTGTTTGATTATTGTGGCCCATTACCAAAACCTCCCTCCCTCCTCACTCTTCCCCCTCCCTCCCAAAAACCTCAAATCTGTTCTTGTCATATCAATTTCAAGGAATTGTGATTGTGTCTTCTACCATACCCCTCAGTTTATTTGTGTATTTATTTATTTATTTTTATCTCCCACAAATAAGTGAGAACATATGATATTTCTCTTTCTGTGCCTGACTTATTTCACTTAATATAATTCTCTCTAGGTCCATCCATGTTGTTGCAAATGGCAGCATTTCATTCCTTTTTATAGCAGAGTAGTATTCCATTGTGTAGATATACCACATTTTCTGTATCCACTCAGCTGATGATGGACATTTGGGATGGTTCCAACTCTTAGCTAATGTACAGTGTGCTGCAGTGAACATTGGAGAACAGGTATAACTTTGGCTTGAAGATTTCCATT
>NW_007809402.1:0-1002 GCF_000696425.1 Galeopterus variegatus | reverse complement strand
TGCTCATAGATAGTGTGGGTCAAAAATTAAGATGGAGCACAGCAGGGACGGTTGTTCTGTACTCCATGGTGCCTGGAGTCTCAGCTGGGTTACCTTGAATGACTAGAGGTGAGGGCCAACTAGGGCTGGAATATCCACGTGCAGGATGACTCCTTAGCTGTCGTGTCTGAAGTTTGGACTTGGATGACTTGAAGGCCAATCTCAGGTGGAGCTGTCAAAAGGAATACTACTTGTGTCTTGGGTTTCTCACAGCATGATGGTTTGTTCCAAGATGAACATGCCAAGTGAGCATTCTGGGAAAACCAGGTAGAAGTTGTATGGCCTTTTCTAACCTAGCTTTGGAAGTATTGCAGCATCATTTCCTCTGCATTTTATTCATTATTAGTGATACTTAAAGCCAATCCAAATTCAAAGGAAGGGGATTTGATTCCAGCTCTTGATGGAAAAGTGTTAAGAACATTTTGTAGAAGAACATGTGGGATGGGAAAGATTGTTGCATCCATCTTTGAAAAATGTCGTCTGCCACCTTTTGCCCTCTGGGCCAACAATTCACATCTCACCACATGAAAAACACACTCAATGCACTTCTTTAAGGCTTCCAAAGTCTCATCCCATTACAGTGTCAGTTTGAAGTCCTAGATCTTATCTGAAGTCCAAATACAGATTAGGCTCCTCAAACACAGTTCCTTGGGTAGAGTTCCTTAAATTCGGTTCCTCTCAGTCTGAAAGCTTGGGAACTAAAGAATCAAGCTATTTTTCCTTGACACACCCACATCCAATGATGGGACAGGCATAGAATAACTGCAGTAAGGATTCAGATTTAAAAACTGTGGGGGAGGAAGGGGTTGGAGGAAGTAACTGATCCACAATAATTCTGAAATACAGCCAGGCACACGTCACAAGTTCCTTGATTAGCGTTCCCTAGAAATGATTTTGTGCAGCTTTTTTTTTTTTTTCCTTTTTGTCTTTTTTCGTGACCGGCAACAGATTGCAACCCTCAGT
>NW_007809401.1:0-1002 GCF_000696425.1 Galeopterus variegatus | reverse complement strand
CCAACCAGTAGAAAGGAAAGATGGAGTGAGTAGAAGAATATTGAGAAACATAGTGTCTCAAAGGCAATGTGCCTAGGAAGAAAGGGTAAACAGATTCGGAATGAAAACCTGCAATCCACTTTAGAGTACATGATCAAAATTATTACATAAAACAATATGGTGTGATATGTTCAAATGAGCTGCTACAAACCTTACTACAAATTAAGAGATTTACAAATTTATGTTTATGACACAGATAATTTTTTCTTTGATGTTACAAACAGTACAGTCCATTTAAAAATGTAAAAATGTAGTAATTCCCCTTGGCAAGAATAACCCAGGAAATAGTGTTCTTGGACACTAATCAATGAGGTGAAATAGTAACAGCTTAATAAATCTCAAAATAAAATCATTAACCTTATTCTGTTATGGAAGAAGGTTTTTATATTACAGTCATAGAACAAAAAGAGTGAAAGAACGAGATATTTTGGCATCACTTTAGAAAACAATGGTCTGGATGCTTGTCATATGCCACAACAATAGATCTTTATAATGCTTTTTGCTAATATGACATGAAAAGTTTAATCAAAGCTACAAAATTCAAAATGATATCATTAGCTTCCCAAAGCCTTCAGATTTCTGGATTTAAAACCATACAAAATGCCATTGGCAACATTGTGGGGACTGACAAATCCCATTTTACTGAATCAAAATAAAAACTTAAAAGGTAGACTTATTTTTTTTTTCCCCTTTTTGTCTTTTTTACTGACCGGTAATGGGATCGCATCCCTCGGTGTCGCGCCCGTACCGGGGACGGGATTGCAACCCTTGGTGTTGCGCCTGCACCGCGCTCAGCCAGTGAGCGGGAACAGGTCTCCACATGGGATCCGAACCCTCGGCGGGAGCGCCGCTGTGCTCCCAAGCGGTGCACTCTCCAGTGCACCAATGGGCTGGCCCTGAAAGTAGACTTATTTTAAGTGATTTATTTAACTGTTATGATCCACATCTTCTCAAATCTTCCCT
>NW_007809400.1:0-1002 GCF_000696425.1 Galeopterus variegatus | reverse complement strand
GAGGAGATGTAAGAGGAATGAACTACAGACTGTCCGGAGCAACTTCTGGGATGAGACGAGTTCATTATGTCTACTTGGGAGGGTAGTTGGATGGGTGGCAGAACATATCCTAAGGCACACTTCCAATATCTGCAGTTTATTCAGCTATACTTAATCTTATATTTAATATCAATTATACTTAATAAAGTATGTGAACATTTTAAAAAATAAGGTCTTATTCTAGAATCCTATTTAATTTAAGGTCCCCAAATTATATAGCATCAAGATCAGCTTTAGCAATTTATTAAAATTGCTAAAACTGATATTTATCAATAACTATATAGAGTCCACTTGGTATTATTAGGTAGTCATGCATGAGATATCACATGTGTGATGATTATCTTTTTAGAATCAAAAATTGGGATGCACCATTTTCCAATGCTAAAGTGAATAAATGCACCCTGTGTGGAGTTTCAGGAAATTGGGGCAAAATAAGAAAGGGAAAAGCCAAATATAATGAACATAAATGCATCCATTGGAATGGTTATATGTCTGTACTGCATTCATATGCTGTTTTCATACATAACGTTCTCTAGGAAAGGCTATTGCAGATGAGTGATAAAAGCCAATTTTATTTGTGCTCATTAATCTGAATAATTTTATATGTGTTTTTCAATCTGCACCAGCTGTCGCCTATTAACAACATGTTGAAAATGAAATCAGACTTACTTTCAGGCAGAACTTTTATGACAATAACCAAGATTCTAGTCTCAAATCTTGCCATGTAATGTCTCAACCTCAAAGACTTATCTTAAGAACATTGGAAAAACGGTCTGCTTCAAGTGTGAGGAATGTTTTATTTTTTCACATATGAACAGAATTTTTAAAAATTACCATTGGTCCTGTAGTCCCCATAGAAAAGTTGTAAGAAATATACAGGAGTCACTGAGAAGTACAATTTCCGTCATTCACATTCCACTGCTATCATGAAATGCATTTTGGGTCCTTTCACAATTTTTTTTT
>NW_007809399.1:0-1002 GCF_000696425.1 Galeopterus variegatus | reverse complement strand
TCCAGCCTATAGACAGTGACTTCTTCTCCTGCTGCAAAGAGAAATAAAGGTGAAGAATTCAATAAGGTCACTGTCTGTGATGAGGATGACATCCTAAATATCACCTCAGAATCAGTTCAGTTGCCCACACGATCAGAGGGTATAAGACTATCACGGACTAGAGCAGAATAAGGCCATGGAACTGGCCACGTTTTCGTGGTATTGTCTAATAAATGTGTGGAGGGAACACAGTATCAGATGATAAACAAGAATTAAGTTGTTCTTTAGACTTTAACTGGACAAAAAAATCATAGTAGTAAGGATATGCTTATTTTGTTAAAGACAAATACCTCTACAGACACAGTTTAACCTACATTTTCATCTCCCTTAGGAGTCTTGTTAGACTTTTTTTCTAATTGCTCTTCCGATAACATATTATTAAAAAATATACTATCTATGTTTAGGTACTGTATGTATATCTGTGGTTTATACATAAAAAAGGTTTTTTCTGATCACTCGAGGATGATATTGCTCCACTTAGAATGTATGGTTTAACCCAGTTGGAGTCAGTCACTACCAAAGTCATGCCAGAGCCTCTCCCTCCTTTCTTCATGCCTTTGGACAAGTGACTTAAAGCCTCAATTGCCTCATCAATAAAATGGGGATGAAATTAATGTTTACCTCATTGGGTTATTGTACTAATTAAATATGTCAACATGGCTAAAGTGAACCAGAGTCTTAGATACTAACTCAATCCCACTAAAAAGATTTTAGATACAAAATGTGATTTAATTGCTATACAGCTTCCACTTTTAGGCTATTGAAGAGGGAAGAATTCTTACTGAGCCTAGGCTCCACTAATACGGTGCTTGACGCTTCATAACAGAAGCAACATCATCTACACACAGCTTCTGTCATGCCTGGGATCTACCCTCTCCTAACAGCTTTGCTTCAAATATTGCTTTTGTTTTGTTTTGTTTTTTGAATACTATTTACAAAGAAAGGAATTCATTCTTTCACTCT
>NW_007809398.1:0-1002 GCF_000696425.1 Galeopterus variegatus | reverse complement strand
GCAGGATCCTCAGTGCTGACAGAAGTAACCGGAAGGAATAAAAGCAGATATTTACCTCATATTATACAACTTTCTCCTTCTAGATTATAAAAATAATTATGTAAGGAGAAAAGTGGCCATAAACAAAAATTTTAGAATATCTGTGGTCTCAGCTAATAATTTCCACTTCTCAAAAATGTACCAGGGTAGGAGGGAGAGAAGAAAGTAAAATGACATTAAACTCTTGTTTCAAAGTATTGTCTTTTTCTTAAGAAATTTTTAGAAGTACAGAAGGCTACTCCATACTTTTTAAAGTATCAGTGTAGAAAAGTCTTAGTAATTCTAGGGTTATAGCCTAGTATGATAGACTGCAACACCAAACCTTTTCTTAAGTAAAATGTAGATCATTGTTATTTAAATCAAAGACGACATTGGAAGTTATAGAATCTTCAAAACAATGGAAGTTGATTTCTTCAGTAGAATAAATATACACAAAGAACCATCAGCTATGAGTCACAGCACTCAGAATGTGTCCGGGCACACTGACTGTGCCACAGACTTCGTTTCGGAAATTTTAGAAAATTGTTGGAGGTCGGGGAGGTCTTATTTGCCATTCCTCTAGTTTCCTTGAACAGATTTTCCCTAAGTTCCTCTGGCTTCCTGGCCCACCCTTCACTGAGTGTTTCTCAGGGGTACTAGAGTTACTTTTCTGTTGAATCAGTCTAAAATACAAAATTTGTCATAAGTAGCTCAGTCCCTTCCCCTCCCTTTGGTATACATTTACTTGCACAGAACAGATATTCTGCTCTGCTGTCAAAGTTGTGACTTTTACAGAAGCAGGTACACAAAGGGAAAGATGGTGGATTTTTCAGCACAGCCTGTGATGAATAATTAATTTGACTGTAAAATGAATTATGGAAGAACAGAAGGCCAAAAATAACCAAGACACATCTGGAAAAGAAATAAAGAAAAGACATGCCCTACTGAATATAAAGATTAATTATAAAGCTACAGTAATTAAAC
>NW_007809397.1:0-1002 GCF_000696425.1 Galeopterus variegatus | reverse complement strand
GGGCGTTGTTGTTAAGTGGGCATAGAGTTTCACTTTTTCAAGATAAAAAGAGTTCTGGAGATTGGTTACACTTGTGAATATACTTAACACTTCTAAAATATACACTTAAAAATGCTTAAGATGTTGGTTAGAGCACGGTGCTGACAACACAAGGCTCAGATTCCCTTCCTGGCCAGCCACCAAAAAAAGAAGGTTAAGATGGTAAATTTTATGTTATGTATATTTTACCACAATTAAAAAAATTTTTTTTAAAGTTTAAGCCACATAACTCAGGTCCGATTCTAAGGTCCCACTTTTTTTTCCATTACAAAAATAACTATAAGATAAGGGGGAAAGGAATGCGATGTTAGAGAAGCACAGGCAAGGAATAATTAACTAGTGTCGTCCTCTGCATCCAGAGATGACAGCATTACTGGTTTTCTTTGGGCAACTGTGGCTAGAAGGAGAGGTGAAAGCCACCAGCCTCGAAGTCAAGATTTGACATTGTTTGCAGAGTCTGACGCAGTTGAGGAGTCGGGCTTCTCCTCCTCTCTGTCTTTGGTCAGGAGGATCTTCACCCCCTCTCCCTGCTCATGCACCCCCCTTTCTGTCCACTCGTGCTGCTTCGCAGCTGCTCACAACCAAGAACTGAGGTTCACTCGGGGTGGAACCAAGTATTCTGAAGGCAGAAAGCGACGGCCCCTGGCAAACTTGCGAAACAGGCCAAGTTTATCTTTCAGGCCTCGGACGTTTGCTCTCTGCAACTCGCACTAAGAGTCAGGACACCTGGGTTCTAGTTTCTGCTACTGACTTGCTGTGTGATGCTGTAAAAGACGCTCTTCTCTGGGCATTGGCGTCCTCATCTGCAGCACGCGGGGTCTATTCCACGCGATCTCTTAGGCTTCCCCTCCAGCACTAACCCTGTAGGCATTTGGAACCTTTTGGCCCCTGAACTCCACTGCCTCGCAGTGGCTCTTTCCCACCTACTCTTTCAGCAAAACTGCTCTGGACAGGTTCTGATAA
>NW_007809396.1:0-1002 GCF_000696425.1 Galeopterus variegatus | reverse complement strand
TTTCTCAGTCTTGGGAGAAGGGGAAATTAGAGAGAGTTGAAGCACTATAAAGATTAATTGTACTGTTGCTGGTTCGTAGATGGAAGAGTCCATAAGCCAAGGAATGTGGGTGGCTAGAAGCTCAGAATATAACCCCTGGCCAAAAACTAGCAAGGAAATGTGGACCTAAGTCCTACATCTCTGTGGAACTAAATTCTGCCAACAACCTGAGTGAGGTTGGAAGTGGATTCTTACCCAGAGCCTCCAGATAAGAGTCCAGGTCAGCTCATTCCTTGATTTTAACCTAAGGAGACCATAAGCAGAATGCCTTTGCTGGCCTTTTGATGTGTTGGAAACAGTGAGATAATAAATGGGTATTGTTATAAGCCACTTAGTTTGTTGGAAATTGTTATGCAGCAATAGAAAAATAATACGTCTACCCTTAGGCTTATCTGTAATTCTCGCCATATTTCTTGCCTTATGTTCTTTGGAAAGTGAACTTCATCTGTATTCCAGACTCCCTCCACTTCAGGGATATTGCCCCATCAGATATCCCTTCTTTATGCAGTTTTGATTACTATGACCTTGCATAATACCTCCCTGAGACCCTGGTTCCTCCTTGAACTAAGTCTCACCCAACTTTTTGTTTCTCCTTTTCCACTAATCTTCATTACGACCTCATAAAGTAGCTGTTGTTATTATTATTTCCGTGAAAACAAATAACTTCCTTCAGGCCCTAGACCTACTCATGGCTGGACTGAGAATCAAAAGCAGTGCTCTCTGGTCAGAGCTCAACTGCTTAATCACCTTCCTTTATTATTTCTCACGTTAACTTTGTGCTCTTTCTTTCTCCCTTGTAAAACTGAGGGATTTGAGGAAACTGTTTGTTTGCAGTGATTGACTCCTTACATCTTATTATAAATTGTTCCACACTGAAATGTAAAATGTAAAGTATAGAAATGCCTCAAAAATATTTGCATTTTAACTCACTTCTAATTCTGAAATGAGTCTTGTTTTTTTTTT
>NW_007809395.1:0-1002 GCF_000696425.1 Galeopterus variegatus | reverse complement strand
AGTTCAAGAATTTTGTCTCATATGGAAAATATTTACAGGTTGGCAGAAACAAATCTTCATGCAGATATTCAGAAGATGTCAACTATATAGTGGCAAAAAGAAGTTTGAAAATGACAGAATGTGGTTTGGCATTGGAAGTCGTTCCAAAAGAGTGAAGCTAATAATATACAGGGCAGACATTTGATCAGGCAGCTGTCTCAGATCAGCGAGGAAATGGTCTTGACAGACAAATCTGTAAAGTAGTTGCCAGATGTTTGACACCTAAATATTAAAGTGGGCCACCAATGACTTTCTAGACTCACAGGGATTCCATAGATGATTTTAGCACTAGAATCATAGAAGCTTAAAGTGGAAATAACTTGTGTACTGACATTGATTTGTTTAACCCAATTCATCAAATGTTTTTATAAATGTCTAATCATTCAGTTGTGATAAAACATATCTAGTCCTGTGGATCTCACTATCTTAACCAGCTATATTCATGTTATCACAATTGGAAATATTTTTAAAATAACATCAATGATACGTGAGAGATGTTCTAAATCATGTTGGCAGACTGAAACTAAAAGAAATATTTTTCTTCAATAATAGCTAATGAAATAGATTTTAAAAGATGGGAAAATCTGACAACAAATACACCTATAGCAAAAATGAAAGGAAGGATAACTTAAAGAAATTAATTTTGTAACCTGGTGACCAAAAAAAGAAACAGAAGTTTACCGTGAAGAGAGTCAAGAGGTAGTAACTCAAGGCTCTGAACCTTCACCTCTTTGAAAATGTAGCCCTTAAGATAACCCCAATGGTCCCACCTCCTGTTATTCATTAAAATTCCTTTGAGTGTGGAGTGGACTTGGTCATTTATAACAACAACAACAAAAAAAAATGTGGTAGAAGTTATGAGGTACCTTGATACTAGGTTGTAAAAAAGACCTTGACTTTCGTCTTGGGATCTCTCTCTCTTTTTCTCTCTTTCATTAGGTTAAGGAGGATACCATGATAGGA
>NW_007809394.1:0-1002 GCF_000696425.1 Galeopterus variegatus | reverse complement strand
GGGAAGCATTCAGCACTCTACCTGATGTGTACAAGTGCTTAATAAATCACGGGCCCTCAGTCGCGCAGCCAGCCCATGCTCTCTCCCACCCCCCTCGGTATTCCTTCCAAACGTTGCAGGCAGCAACCCCGGCTCCAGCCTTTCCTCAATGCCTGCGTACCTGACCCTTCACCACCTGAAACTCTGAAAAATATCCCATCAGTGCGTGAGTCTTTCAAAACCAAGAGCAAAAAGATGTCATGAGAGGCCAAAGGTTGTTCCCCTGAGAACGTAACTGTGACCATGTCCTCAAATACCCTCTGAAGATTAGAGCCGGCCATCTTGGATTGCTTCAGTCCCTTGAGGCGCTTTCCTAATCTGCCACCGTGCGGTTGGTGGTCGCCCTGCTGATGTGGCCGGCGTTTGTGAGCATACCCTCCCCCTCCTTCTGTTTTTTTAAATTTATTTTTTTCAGATTTCTAAGTGTTTTGTTTTGTTTTGTCCTTTTTGTGACTGGCCGCACTGCGCTCAGCCAGTGAGCGCATCGGTCATCCCTATATAGGATCCGAACCCGCAGCGGGAGCGCTACTGCGCTCCCAGCACAGCACTCTCCTGAGTGTGCCACGGGCTCGGCCCCTAAGTGTTTTTCTTTTAAGTTCTTTTTCACCCTCCCCTCTCCCCAAAAGCTATGGGTCACAACAGCAACCCTAAAATAACAATACAAACACAATGACATACACACACACACACACACAAAAAATTTTTGGAGAAATCTCAACATGCATCCCCTTCCCTTTCACACACACCCCCACCCCACTCCAAGGCCAGGGATTCCAAAGTTTGGCAACCACCTTAGGAGTCATGTATCCCCCACCCCCACCTTGAAAATCACAGCCACCAGCTTTACCTTCTGTAGTTTGTTTTTCTTTTCTTTTTTTTTTTCCCCTTTTTGTCTTTTTTCATGACTGGCAACGGATCGCAACCCTCAGTGTCGCGCTCGTACCGGACCGGGACCGGCAACGG
>NW_007809393.1:0-1002 GCF_000696425.1 Galeopterus variegatus | reverse complement strand
GGCATAAACAGACACATGGACCAATGGAACAGAATAGAGAACCCAGAAATCAACCCACGTACTTACAGCCAATTAATCTTTGACAAGGGCACCAAGAACATACATTGGGGAAAATACTGCCTGTTCAATAAGTGGGGCTGGGAAAACTGGATATTCATATGTAGAAGAATGAAACATGATCTGTACCTCTCACCATATACCAAAATCAACTCAAAATGGATTAAAGACTTAAATATAAGACCCGCAACTTTAAAGCACCTAGAAGAAAACAAGGGAAACACTCCAGGATTTAGGACTGGGCAAACACTTTATAAATAACACCCCCATAACACAGTCAACACAAGAAAAAAAATAAACAAATGGGATTATATCAAACTAAAAAGCTTTTGCACAGCAAAGGAAACAATTCACAGTGTGAAAAGACAGCCTACAGAATGGGAGAAAATATTTTCAAACTATGTATCTGACAAAGGATTAATATCCAGAATATTCAAAGAGCTCAGACAACTTTACAGCAAAAAACCCCAAATAATCCAATTAAAAAATGGACAAAGGAGCTGAATAAGCATTTCTCAAAGGAAGACATACAAATTACCAACAGGTATATAAAAAAATGCTCAACATCACTAATCATCAGGGAAATGCAAATCGAAAACACTCTGAGATATCACCTCACCCCAATCAGACTGGCTATTATAAAAGAGACAGAGAATAAAAAATACTGGTAAGGATGTGGAGAAAGAGGAGCCCTTCTGCACTGTTGGTCGGACTATAAATTAGTATAGCCATTATGGAGAACAGTATAGAAGTTCCTCAAACAAATACATATAGAACTACCATATGATCCAGCAATCTCACTGCTGGGGGATATATCTAGAGGAATGGAAATCATCAGGTCGAAGGGATACCTGCACTCCCATGTTTATTGAAGCTCTATTTACATAGCCAGGTGATGGAGCCAACTTAAATGTCCATGGATGATGACTGAATAAGGAAATTGTG
>NW_007809392.1:0-1002 GCF_000696425.1 Galeopterus variegatus | reverse complement strand
AAAAAAAATATTGTTTAGAGGCTGACCAGTTTGCTCAGTGGGTTAGAGTGCAGCCTTGTAACACCATAGTCAAGGGTTCAGTTCCCCGTACCAGCCAGCCACCCCTTCAAAAAGAAAATTGTTTAGTGTTTATCTTCTCTAGTATTTTGAAATCTCTATGTGTGCAGGGACTGTGTCTGTTCTGTTCAAAATTTTATTGCCAGAACCTAGCCCAACACCTGACAGTAGGAGCTGTTCAGTAAATATTCATTTACTGGCTGACTCTGCTTCCCCTCTCAATCATGCGTTTACCCTGCTGTTCATTCATGTACGGGTTTAAGGCTGCTTTTCTGCTATTTATGTGTTTATGCTTGTCTGTTTAATGTTAGCTGTCTTAAGCTGTACATTCCTAGGGGGCAGAGAATCCATATGCATAATTTTCTTTGTATAATGCTTTGTATGTGGGTGTATGTATATGTATCTCATCCCCCGACTGTAGGGAAAGAACGAGGAGGTAAAATTGAGAAGATGGCAGTAAGTGCTGCCGTGGAGGAAGCTCTGAAACTCTGACATGACTTCTGAGTCCCTGTGTTATCCCTGAAGATGGGCAGGATGCAAAGGGCAGGGTGTAGGCTAGGACTGTGACAGCACAGGGGGTTTTAGGACACTGTTAATGGTAGCTGCATTCAGAACTGTAATACATACTACAGGGTACCTATTCACTTGCATTCATACTGCAGAATAACTAGTTCACCAAGGAGAAATATTCACTCTGACATCAGCTCCTCTTGTTATAACCATTTTGGTGGTGTTTTTTATTTATTTTCAAATAAAGTTTGAGAAACAACTTTTATAATTGTAACATGAACAACGACAAGCTGAACTCATGGGATGTAATCACAAGAGAAACTTTGTTTTTGGCTCCCACCGTTTCTTTAACCCTTCTCGGTAGTGATGGTCCTAACTCTGCTCCTGGACAAATACTTTTCTGGATCCCTTATAGGTGTTAGGAAGCCCTACAGT
>NW_007809391.1:0-1002 GCF_000696425.1 Galeopterus variegatus | reverse complement strand
TGGGGGCAGTGGGAGCTGGGGGGAGGGGCTTGGTTCCCGGGAGGCGGGTCCTTGGGAAAGTCCTCTGTCCCTCCCAGACCTATCACCGAGCAACCCCCTCAGTCCCATCACACTGCCCCCTCCTCACCCCCCCTTCTGATCGGCTGGGCAGGTGGTGCTATTTTAAGATGTCCCCCTCCCACTTCCTTCCTCGTCATCAGGAACCCACTTCCTGGCTTGGTCTCACTCTGTCCCCTCTGGGAGGGGTGGCCCTCCATCAATGCCCAAAATCCCAGACCCCCAGCTTAGGCCTCCCTGTCTTTTCCCCAGAGCAGGACTGGCCACATAATTTGCAGGACCCAGTTCAAAGTGAAAATACAGGGTCCTCTGTTCAAACATTATTAGGCATTTCAAGACCACAGAGCATTAGACCATGCTGGGGCCCTTCTGACAGCGGACCTTAGGTGACCGCTCAGGTCTCGGCCCATGAACCTGGCGCTGCCTCAAGCCTTCCCCCCACCTTGGTGGTTTTGTAAACATTTGTTTATTGCGGTGAAATACACATAATATCATTTACCATCTTAGCCATGCTCGAGTGCACAGCTCAGAGGCATTAAGCACATTCACATGGCTGTGCAACCATCACCACCGTCATCTCCAGAACTTTCTCGTCTTCCCAAACGGAAACTCTGTCCCCATTAAACACTCACTCCCCATCCCCCTCCCCAGCCCCTGGTACCCCCGCATTCTACTTTGTTTCTGTGGATCTGATGACTCCAGGGACCTCCTATGGGGGAATCACACAGTGTCTGTACTTGTGTGTCTGGCTTATTTCACTGCGCACAATGTGCTCAAGGTCCATCCACACTGTAGCACGTGTAGAATTTCCTTCCTTTTTAAGGCTGAGTCATATTCCAGTGTGCGGATGGGCCACATTGTGTTTATTTTGTCCATTCGTTTTGTTTTTTTTTGGCGGCTGCCTGGTACAGGGATACTAACCCTTGACCTCAGTGTTATAACACC
>NW_007809390.1:0-1002 GCF_000696425.1 Galeopterus variegatus | reverse complement strand
ATTCATGAGCTTTTGAATTATGTCATAGTTGCCATGGTCGTTATGTTTTAAATGTTATTTTATGTCAACAGTGCCCTCATACTTGCAAATAAAAGAAAGTAAGAAAGATGTGCTTCTCCTTAGTGGCTGAACATCGTAGGTGATTCATGGAGTTGTTCTCACATCTGTGGTTTTTCAGGCTAAGAGTTTTTGACAGTGGTGTCATGGTAATTGAGCTTCAGTCCCACAAGGAGGAGGAAATGGTGGCCTCGGCCCTGGAGACGGTATGTGATGTGGGTTTCCTCCAATCATTAGAGTCATTGCCATTATGACCTGCGTGCTTAGCAAATTGAGAAATGGGATTTCCTTTTGAACTTTACTAAAAAGTAAGATTCATAGAACCAGTTACGAATGGTTTTTCATTAACAGTGAATAAATATCAATCAAAGTCATCCATCAAAAGCTTTTTGAAACTTATTGACACTTAACATCTTAAAGTAAGGAAAATTTGAATTAGTGAGGTGCTTTCTTTTCTATTGAAGCTCGGTGTTGAGAACAGGTTTTTAATGTTTTTATCAGAATGTTACACATGATTGAACTTTTTCTTTCAGTAACAATCACATAAGCAGTGTTGGAAAAACCACAGTTGTTTTGTGAAATAATTGCTTCAAAAAGCATGAAATGAAAGTATAGTTTATATGGATTCTACAGGCCAAACTTCTAGTATTATTCATTTGGTTACTTGAAATATTACTGTCTTCATAGCCTCTCTGGTGAACCTGTATTATCTGAATAACTCACTTTATTATGCGTCTCATTTTAAACTAGATGAAAACCCCAAGACTACAAATGTTTCTACCAGTACTTTAAAATAAACCTATACATAAAGTTCCCTTACTGGAGCATGCGATATACACTCAATTAGAATTTGTTATATTCTCCTTCTCAACATATCGAATAGATCTTTTTAGGCTTTAGGACAGTGCCTTTGTTACATTATGGAGGGATTCATACTGATATTTT
>NW_007809389.1:0-1002 GCF_000696425.1 Galeopterus variegatus | reverse complement strand
TGCTAAATAGTTAAGGCTTAACTCTCATACATTGAGATTGAGGCATTATAGGAATATAAACCCAAGTAAGAGTAAAAATTTATTATGTGGTTTAATTTAAGAAATGTAAATAAAGTTCAGAGATTCCTGTAGTGTTGATTCTATCTATTAGAATATCTCTCACTTTTTATATCAATGGTGTACTGAGGTTCAGATCCCAGTACCAGCCAGCTGCCAAAAAAAAAAAAGAATATATGTGTGTGTGTGTGTGTTTGTGTGTGTGCATACAGTACTGAGTTCCATAAACTTATAAGCACCACAAACTTAACCATTGTTTTGATAGTGCTATCGTTATCAGCTAATTTGAAAATAGTGTGTGTGTGTATGTATTTTCAGTGTACTTATGAATTATTCAAATATTTCTCAGATTCACTAGAATTCATCAGAAGCTTAATTTCCAAATATAATTTGACAAAATTTTGCAATGTTTTAACTATGTTCATGAAAACCTAATTCCCAGTAATAGTAAATAACTTGAGGCAGAGGTATTTCCTATCTAATAATTACAGTTATTTGTTTAAAACAAATATAAGGAAATGAAGAACTTTTCCTAAGGGGTATTCACAAAAACACTCAAGAATGCCATTTTTTGTGAATGGCATAACTGTGTGGTTAAATATGATTTTATTCAATAAGCACATATTAAGGAACTAGATTAGGAGCTTTAAGGGAACATAAATATGGTTTTCATCTTCGAAGAGGCTGCAATTAGGAACTAGTAGACAGGTTAGGAAAAGTAGCACTGGATATGAAACGAGAAGGATGCATGGGCCTTTAGCATATAAAAGGGAATAATGTAAACTCCATGGAGGCAGACATATTTGCTTGTCTTATTTACTTTTGTGTGTGGTGCCTGAAACAGTGCTGAGTAGATAGTTGATCCTCCATTAATATCTATTAACTGGGGGCCGGCCCGGTGGCGCACTGGATAGTGCGCCGCTTGGGAGGCGCGGCGGCGCTCCC
>NW_007809388.1:0-1002 GCF_000696425.1 Galeopterus variegatus | reverse complement strand
TTTGTAAAAGAACAGCACACATTCTTCCCTCTCTTATACCAAACAAATTCAAGAAAATTAGGTATATGTAAACAAAGTAATTCAAATGGATTGAGAGGATTCCTCTATTCTTAATACAGATCTGCTATACCTAGCTATACTATCTTAAATCATTTCACCTCTTTAGTACTCTGTTCACTCACCTGTAAGGTTGCTACCAACTCTAGAAAGCCTATTTAGAATGATCCCAATAATATTCAAAATAATCAAGGTCACAAATTAATGTTCCAGACAGTAAGTGCTATGGAACAATAATGAGCAGCAAGATATAAACAGGTGACAAAATCAGATAACTCTTTATAATAAAATGAGCTAGGAAAAACTCTGTTTTTTTCAATTATTTTAAATTCCCTACAAACACAAACATGTTAATTGTGAAGAATAGTTTTATTTCCCCTTTCCAATCAATAATTTGATCTATAAAAAATTTAGAATGCTGCCTCTATGCTTGAGAAAAATTAGACCATAATTTAATTTTTTATAAGGTCCTATTATATTTTCATTAAATAGTTATAGTGTCCTCATAAAATGAGCTGAGAAGTGTTCTTTTTCTATTCTATGAAAAAGTGTATAAGACTGATTTTATGTTTTCTTTTAAGTAGCTTTGTAGAATTCACTGGTAAAAAAACTGATTTTATGTTTTCTTTTAAGTAGCTTTGTAGAATTCACTGGCAAAAAAAACTCAACTGCCTTTTTGTGGGAGGGTTTTAATTACAGATTCAATATCTTAAATGGATGACTATTTATATTCTCTACTTTCTGTATTAGTATAGTAAGTTGCATTTCCCTAAGAGTGTGTTCATTTCATCTAAATTCTCATGACTAATAGCATAAAGTTGCTCAGAATATCTTATTTTATTATCCACAGGAACTGCATTTTTAATAAAATACTCTTTTTTTATTTCTGATACTAATTACTTGGTAATTTAGTATTTTGTTGCTTTGCCCCCCATGGATTTGTCA
>NW_007809387.1:0-1002 GCF_000696425.1 Galeopterus variegatus | reverse complement strand
ACGGTGGGCTACCATTTCCCCCTCAATCAGCCACGTGGGTAAGAATTGTCCCTGAGACCCTCGCAGCTCCCCTAGTCTGTAGTTTTAGAGCTCCAAACTCTGAATGGCCATCCAGGGGTGAGCTCATCCTCCCCTGCCTACAGACAAGACTGTGCATATTCCCTTTCAGGGAATAGGATTTGATTTTTCTGATTTCCAGAGCAGCTCAACTGCCAAGGAGTAGTTGTGGCACTTTATCACTACCAAAAGAGGGTAGACGTCCAAGTTTACCACTGGTTTTATTTGACAGCCCAGAGAGGATAGGGCTCCTCATTACTGACGGGTGGGGGTAGCACTTTGGCTCTCTCTCTTTTTTTATTACTATTGCTATATTTATCATTACACAATGTAATCATTTTTTGTGGCCCTTTACCAATTTCTCGCTAACCACCACCTCTCACCCTACGTTTCCCACATTAGTGGCCTCAGTTCCATTCTCCCCTTCTGAAAGTTCAATGAATTATTGTGGTAGTTGTATCTTTATTTATTTATTTTTTGTTTGTTTATTTATTTATTATTATTTTTTAGCTCCCACTTATGAGTGAGGACATGTGGTATTTCTTTCTGTGCCTAGCATTTCACTTAACATAATTTTCTCTAAGTTCATCCATGTTTTCATGAATGTCAGAATTTCATTCCTTTTTCTAGCAGAGTAGTATTCCATTGTGGGTATATACTGCATTTTCCTTGTCCAGTCATCCGTTGATGGACATCTAGATTGGTTCCAACTCTTGGCTACTGTAAATAGAACTACAGTAAACATGGGGGGGGCAGGTATCCCTTCAATATGATGATTTCCATATACACACAGCAGTGTGATTGCTGGATCATATGGTAGTTCTATCTATAGTTGTTTGAGGATTCTCCATACCATTTTCTGTAATAGCTGCACCATTTCACAATCCCACCAACAGTGTAGGAGGGTTCTCCTTTCTCCACATCCTCACCAGCATTTGTTATTCT
>NW_007809386.1:0-1002 GCF_000696425.1 Galeopterus variegatus | reverse complement strand
CACCTTCTCTGCTAGTGCAGCCTGTCCTCTCCTCTGGACTGATCTTACAGGGCTCTCACTCACTCACGAGCCCACATCTTGTCCCTTGACCACTAACCTAATCTCGGGGACTGGCATAGACTGGAACCATCTGCTGATGGCTTTCTGAATTGGTTGGCCTTTGCAATGTTGCCCATTCTGGGGCAACTAGAACTGACAGGGAGAAGTCATCTCCCACAAAATGGAGAAGTCAACATTGTCAGTTTGAATAAAACTGATAAGGAAGGAAAATTTAAGAAAGAAGAAAGATGGGTAAGGACCTAACTTTGGGGGACATCTGGAGAATATATAAGAGTGCCGCAAAAAGCATAGTTACAGAAGTGGGAAAGGCAAGAAGTGCCAGGAACCAAGGAAGGAAGACCCAGGGCCATGCTCAAGTGTGTGACACTGAAGAGAAGACAATGATGGGGCTGAAGGAGCAGCCCCTGGACCTGGGGCTGGAAGCAGGGAGAGCCTTCAGGGGGGACTTTGGGGAAAGGTGGAGTGGCTGCTTGGTGAGTGAGGGGCAGAGTGAGGACAGACTACTTGTCTTCCACATCTGCAGGTGATGGGAGGGTGCTGGGGCTCAAGGAGGGGACAAGTGGTGAAGAAAGGTATTTGTACTAGCTGGAAAAACTGGAGGACAGTGAAGTTTGCAAACGGGCAGCCCACAGGCTGTGTCCAGCCTGCAGACTGTTTCATTTGGCTTACGAGATGAATAGACTGCAAATACTGAAAAGCTGGGAAAGTACACAGGTAACTGGATTTTCAGTTTTTTCTGAACAACTGGCAGATTTGGCCACATGAGGTTGGCATTCCCACATGGCTGGCTGCATTTGGAGGTCGTGGGGTGCTGGCTGCCTCCTTCAGCAGGGGCCTTGCTGTGCAGCTCACCCACTCCCCACTGGCCCTGTTCTCTTCCATCCAGCTGCTTCACTGATTCCCATCCCAGTTTGGCCCTTGTAGGTGACTGAGTTTGCAACC
>NW_007809385.1:0-1002 GCF_000696425.1 Galeopterus variegatus | reverse complement strand
TCTGTGTATGTTGCAAAAAAGCATGCCAAATCCAGTTATTTCATTGCAGCTGCAAGGGAAAATCTTTTAATAAAGTATGCTTCTGATGGTTGGGCAATATAAATAGCAGCAGAAAGACTTGGGTTACTACTTATGGCTTTAGAACTCATTGCCTCTTTCTGTGGCCTAGAGCTATAATTTTCTGGGAAGATTGTCTACCCACAAGAATGTAATTATTAGCACTCTCCTTCCTGTCTCTCTTTACACATCTTCCCTGCATTTCTGTTTATAGATTCAGTGGAATACTTCCCTTACTGCATTTTCTAATACAATATATATCCAGCAGGTGTTTCATTAACACAACACTATGGCTGAATATTTTAGGAAACCAATACTACAATTTCTTCTTGGTTGTTCAAAATACAAGTTAGCATATCTAAGGCTATGAAAAATCTTATTTTTAAAATTCATTATTTTTCATTGTTCTTGATGACAAATTCTATTAACATTCCAAGAGATCTTTGTTTTGAAGAATACTCTTTAAGAATTGCTATCTGTCTCTGTGGAAAAGATTAGAGGCCATCGAGAGTTACCTCGGTATTCTATCTTCAGTACAGAATAGTTCTTTGACTAATGTCATATTAAACTATTTAAGCTTCAGCTTCTCACCTAAAATATGACAATAGTGCTATGAGAAGCAAATGAAATAATCCTTACTAAACTGCCTGACTCATAACTAGAAACTTGACATATTATTTCCTCTCTCTCTCACTTTTTTTGCCAAACATAAAAAAGTTAGAAATTTTTTTGAAGCTATGAAATGCATTACCCAAATGTTGTAAGCTTTAGTATTTATATTGTTTTAAAAAATCTGGAACTTTCCATTATAGGCTTTGTTGGGGTGCAGAAAGCTGTTACCTCAAACTATGATGCTTTGACATGCTGGAATTAAGAAGCATCCCCAAAGTCTCCTGACACCACCACTCTCAATCCTCTGTCTCTCTCCAAAGCACAGGATGAAGT
>NW_007809384.1:0-1002 GCF_000696425.1 Galeopterus variegatus | reverse complement strand
TCTAACTGGGTCACCGTCACTGGGCTGTTACTGTGTGTAGTGGACTGAATTATGTCCCCCCGCAAACTCCCTGAAGCTTGAATTGCTTCCCCCAAGTTTTATGTATTTGAACCTTGGCCCCCACTTGACTGTTCAGAGGGTGGGAAATCCGAGTATGGTCATTGAAAGGTGGAGCCTTGAAGAGGTGATTGGATCGTAGGACCGTGCAGTAGTGAGTGGGTGAAACATGGCGGTCAGGGGCGTGGTTCCGAGGGCGTTACCAGGGAAGCACGAAGAGTCTGTCTCTCTCTGCTCCCGCCATCTTGCAATGTGAGACCCCTGGGTCATTGTCCCACCACCAAGACCCTCACCAGATGTGTTCCCTGGACTTTGGACTTCAAAGCCTCCAAAACTGTAAGAAATAAATTTTGTTTTTCTTTATAAATCACTCAGTTCCAGGTATTTTGTTATAAGGAACAGAAACAGGCCAACACACTGGGGCAGGGGAGACCCGTAAACGCACTCGGAGTGGTGGCATGATGTGGTTCCCACAGGTCACCGTCTCTTATTGAAAACTCCTGGGGCAAGTGCCACTCAGAGTCTTCTGGATTTTAGAAAGGGGACATGGGCGTGTGTCATGCTTCTGGTGGAGTCTGAGGTGACACCCACATGGATATTTCTGGAGCAGCACATGCATGTCACACCAGGTGGGATAAATGCTGATTGTGAACAGGCGCCTGTCAGTTCCGGTCAAGTGTTGCTGTCAAGTGAGTTTCAGCACCAAACCGTGAGAGAGTCCCGGACTCTGGAAGTGCACGGTGCAGACATAGTGATTACGTCACAGCCATCGTCAGGATTGGATGGGACACTCCAAGTAAAAGGATGTGGTAAACTTTGAGGTGGTTTTATTCATCTGTATGTCTCTTCTCATTCGGCCTCTGGCTGGGGATGATGCCCGACACAAAGCGGTGGGCGCCCTGAAGGATGCAGCGTGTGAGCTGCCGGAGCCGGCCACGCCCGCCC
>NW_007809383.1:0-1002 GCF_000696425.1 Galeopterus variegatus | reverse complement strand
TTTTGTTATTTATGTAAATGTAAATAAATAGATTTTTTTCATGTATATGGTTTTATTTGATAAAACAGCTATATGTGTTATTTTTACATTCTTTTACTATCTTTATAATTACATAAGTAATATATGATTTTATTGGGATAATGTTTAACAAAATCTGTTGCTTTGCCCCCATGAATTTGTCACTCCTCTTCCCCTTGGTGATGGAGATGCAAAGGACTACTCAAAGCCCATCTCTTCTGAGCAGTGAGAAGCCCTGAAATGGTTAACTTCCCCAGAACCCTCAAGTGAGAGACAACCCTTCCTTGGGAAATTAACCCCAAATTGGGGTTCTCTTCCTGCATTTATTCTCCAGCCAAGGAAGTTACAGGAAGAGACATAGGTGGGGTTATTGTTTAACAATATAGGCTGGTAACTTTCAGTGAAACAAGTCAGATGACATTCTGTTAAGGTAATTAAGTGGTCCTATCAACAAAACTTGATCTTAGCAAACATTCTTTCTCCCTACAGGAGCTTCCCAGTATCTACACATATCAATCAGTAACTAGTCTCTCTTTGATCCAGCAACCTTGCTGTGGTACAAATCTTTATGTTACACCAGACACTTTATAACCTGAGGAAAATTTCTTGTTCTTTGCAAGGTCAATATTTGAAACTGCAAGGCTTGGAAAACCAGTCCCTGTGAAGTACATTTGCTTTATGAATTCTCTACAAAAATCCCAGCTATTTTGTTATACTACCTTGAAAAGAAAGGGATAACAGTTGAATTGTAGTCTTTTCCTCCAGTTTGAGAGCCCCCTAAGGAATCTACATTTAGACAATCTTGCAGGATCAGCTTGAGATATGCCTCAATTCAGAATAAATTCTGAGATTGGTCTGAATGGAGTGCTGATCTGAAAATTTCCTAAGAATATTGCACCAGTTGTCAAGATTGTTTATTATATCACCTGTATTTTATGGAATGCAGCTGTACTAAAAAATGGAGGCAAGGTAAACATCTCTCTA
>NW_007809382.1:0-1003 GCF_000696425.1 Galeopterus variegatus | reverse complement strand
AATTTGGATATTTCAGGTAATTTGTTTATTTCATCCAACTTTTTAAATTTATTGTCATATAATTGTTCATAATGTTCCCTTATTTTCCTTTCAATGTTTGTGTAATTTTTTTTTTTTTTTGGTTGCGGCGGGAACCTGTGGTGATATTTTCTGCATCTTTGCCCATAATGGTGATTTGTGTCTTCTTTCTTTTCCTTTTTTAAAATAAATTTTACTGTGTATATTTGAAGTTTATAATATGATGTTATGGGATACATATAGAAAGTAAAACAATTGTAGTGGTGAAGCTGATTAACATCAACTTACTGTTTATTAGCATCATTTTACAGATTATTTTACAGTTAAATTTTTTGTGACAAGAGCAGCTAAAAATCTACTTGTTTAACAAAAACCTCTAAAACAATTTTATTAATTTTAGTCCTCATGTTGTACATTAGATCTGTAGAAATGTTCATCATTTTTTTCTTTGGCTACTGGCCAGTGCAGGAAATTGAACCTTTGACCTTGGCGTTGTGAGGTTGTACTCTTAACTAACTGAGCTAACCGGCCAGCCCCTCAAAATGTTCATCTTACGTATCTGCTGTTTTGTATACTTTGACCTACATCTCCCCCATACCCCCATCCCCAGTAGTAACCAGTTTCATTTCCTATCTCTCTATTTTTGGTGTTTGAGATCTTTATTTTTATATATACATATATACACACACACACACACATAAATACATATACACTTTTTCAATTGTGGTAAAACATATAAAATGTGTTGTTTAATTTCCAAGTATTTAGGGATTTTTCCAAATATCTTTCTGTTATTGATTTCTAATTTCTTTTTTGTGTGTGTGGTTGGAGAACATACTCCATATGTCAATTAAGTTTTTCAGTAGGGTTGTTGAGGAATTCTGTATCCTTACCTGATTTTCTGCCTGCTTGTTCTATCATTTCGTGAGAGAGAAGTGTTGAAATCTCTAACTATTATTGTATATTTATCTGTTTATCCTTTTGC
>NW_007809381.1:0-1003 GCF_000696425.1 Galeopterus variegatus | reverse complement strand
ACACACACACACACACACATCTATATACACACAAAAATAATAATTTAAACCAAGGGATTAATAGGATTCAAATTTTAAAGTGGACATAATGATTTTGGTGGACAAATCCTGAGGGGATTCTCCACACAATGTTTTCTCACTCCCTGGTATTCATTCCTGGTAATCTCCTCTTCTTGAGTGGGGATGAGACTGGTAATTTGCTTCTACCAATATAAGATAGCAAAGGTGATGAGATGTCACATCTTTGATTATTTTACATTCTGTGAGACTGCATCTTAGCATATGGTCGAGAGATGCTCTCCAGGTTGTCTTGAAGAAGCAAACATGTATGTTGTGACCTCTCTATGGAGAGGTTCATAGTACAAGGATCAAGGGAAACGTAGAGGAGATGACTGCAAGCAAAGATGTGAAGGCCTCAGTTCTGTAATTGCAAAGTGAATTTTGCCAACAATCTGACAGAACTTGGAAGAAGCTCTTTCCAAAGTAAGACTCCAGATGAGTAGGCAGACCAGCCAATACCTTGACTGCAGCTTTGAGGCACCCTGAGAAGAGGATTTGGATAAATTGCATCTGGATTCCTGACCCACAGAAAATGTAAAATTATAAATGTGTATTGTTTTAACCTGCTAAGTTTAAATGTGGGTAATTTTTCACATGACATTGAACATATATACAATAATAAAGGAATGATTTCCATGTGTATAGTTGATAGCAAAAAGTTCTGATAAAATAATGTTGAGAAATTATAAGCATTCATGAATGATGTTAGTCTCAGTTCTCCTTAAAATAAGTTTTCTATTTAACTGAGAGGACATGCATTGCATTGCACTTAATAACATGAACTCTGAATTCCTGGGATTAGATTCCAGGTCTTCTACATTCTAGCCTTAACATCTTAAGCAATCCATGTAGTCTTTCTGAACCTCAGTTGTTTCATCTGACAAATGGATAGATAATACAGTAGTAGTCCCTCCCTTATCCATGGGGGATATATTCTAAGACC
>NW_007809380.1:0-1003 GCF_000696425.1 Galeopterus variegatus | reverse complement strand
TTAAACCATCAATGGATCAATCCACTCACTAGGGCATGGTCCTACAATCTAATCACCTCTTCAAGGCCCCACCTATCAATTACCATAATAGGATTTCCTACCCTATTACCACTGTCACAATGGGGATTGAGTTTTGGGGAGACATTCAATCCACAGCAACAACCCTATGGTGGTCAAGTACCATCCAGTCTCACCTGGATTATTGGAGCAGCCTCCCATCAGGTTTCCCTGCACCCATCCTTGCCTCCCTGAGGTTGATTCTCAACATAGAGTCCAGAGTGATCCATAGCCACAGAAGAGCTTTGTTCAAAAACTCAATAATGGCCTTTCACTTCACTCAGAGTAGAAGCCAGTGATGCCTCACGTCAGTGATTCTCAACTCCCACTGGGCATCGAAGTCATCTGGGGAGCTTTAAGTAACGCATATTCCTGGGCACAACCTCACCAACTAGGTCTGGATTGGTCTTGGGTGGGGCCCAGGCAGGTCTCCTACTACCCACCCCTCCCTCACTGCAGATGCGTGGCCTCCCTCTCATCCCCCCCAGGCTTCACTCTCGTCTCTCACGTGACTTCCTTCCAGAGCTGACACTCACTAAATATCTGTTAAATGAATGAATTCTTCTAATTAATACAATATGGGAGGAAAAAGAGCATGGATGATTTGTAGGGGTCTGACTCGCTAAGATATACTCGTGGACTTGCACATTTTCAATTTCTCACCCCTTTTCAGAAGCTTACCTACTGCCTAAATTGAGAGGGAGTCAGGTGCACTGGGAATGAACACCAGCTTGGCCTCGCCATTGTTAGAGCTGGAGGGGACCTGGTAGGATGTTACTGCTCGGTGCAAATAATGTCATAGAGGAAATAATGAATATAATGAATAATGTATATAAGGAATAGAGGGAAAAGCAAGCAGCACAATAGCCACCATGGGGGATTTTTTAGGGCCCCCATGTTTTAATTTTATGTGTATAGATTTTTCATTATATGCCATAATATGTCC
>NW_007809379.1:0-1003 GCF_000696425.1 Galeopterus variegatus | reverse complement strand
CTTACAGTGACCTGAACGAAACTCAGAGTGGTTAAATGACTCTCCCAAAAAGGATCACAGGAACAGTAAGTAGTTAAATTGAGATGAGAGCCTGTTCTTCTGCTTCCAAAGTCCATATTTTTCCAATGTACTCCTCTGAGCTGTAATCAGTAATTCCCAGCCTACAGTACCACAATCATCTCAAGAAAGATACTAAAATTTTCCCAATTAATAATGAATGCACATGACACCACACTTTGTGTGGAAGAATGAACACTTACTGAACTAAAATGTACAAATATTTTCTCCCCGTGTTGTTCCCCCTCCAGCCCCCTTCCCCTAGAGTACCACCATTAAGCTAGGTGCCAGCCAGCTATAATACTCCAAAGGTTCCACTTGTTGAGATCTTTAGGTGGTGTTGACAACTTCCAGAAGCCCTCACCAAAAATGGAAGGTACCTGTGTAACCATTTACCATTCAAAAGACTTGAAGAACAAACACATCTGTTTCCAAATTCTAAGGCCTTCTGTTCTTGCCATGTGGACAGCGATATTCATTGCCTTCAACTCCAGATTACAAGAGCCAAATGGAATGATTCCACAAGAAACAAAAATTTTGAATGAAAGGCAGTGTCTGGCTGTGTTCTGTAGGATTACCGTCTTTTAGGACTCCAAAGAAATGTGTGCATATATGTATATACACATGCTTAGAAATAATCCATTCCCTCTGCCACTGCCTTAGATCAGGGGCTTGCTGGGCCCCAAAGCCTCATTTGTTTAGTAAACATTAATCACTTTACAATGCCCCGGGGATTTGCCTTCAGGAAAACTTATGGTATTCAAAAGGCAGTCCTGCTAAACCAATTGAGCCCCAACTATTTATTTAATTCACCTCCAGCCACACTACGCAGCTATTGGAGGCATCTGGACTCCTGAATCTAATGGACTATAGCAGATAGTCTGCGTTACCAGCAGACTGGCCTTTTCTTTTGTCCTTCTCTTGACTCTTCAAAGTGGAGGTATGG
>NW_007809378.1:0-1003 GCF_000696425.1 Galeopterus variegatus | reverse complement strand
TGAGACAACTGTGAAGGGTCATTCTATCTCCACATAAGATTAGCTGATGTCTTGGTTGTAAACACATCGCCGGTCAGCCTTTCCCTCTGCCGATCTTGCTCTCGTCAGTTCCTTATAGGAAGTGAGTGATCTCAGATAAACCTTCTGCATGCAACTCTGCCTCAGTGTGTTTCCAGAGGTCCCAATCTATGATGGTATTTGTGGAATAGAGAAGAAAATTTTTTTATTATTAACTGGAAAAAATATATACATTTTCAAATACACTGTTAATCCACAAGTTTATCATCTGTGTCAAGTTGTCACTTGGAGAAATCTGAATGATTCATGTGTCATAATTAAAATGGATTATCTGCACACATTCCTTGATCACTTCATTTTAAATGGGTGGTACATACTGTTGTTTTTCAAATTATTATTGGAAATAGATTTTGATTTAAAAATAATAAACCCATTTTCAGTTTTTTTTCTATTTCCAGCTGTCTTTTACAAATGCTACCCAAATGACCAATAGTGGTCTTAAGCCCCTCCACAGAAGCTCTGCTGTGAATTCACGGGGAGTAGGCATGGAGTCAACAACCTTTTATAGACTTATAGGACACCCCACTTTGCAGTCACTCTCCAGTGGACCTGCCTAAATTCTAGATTTTTTTTTTCCAGCTCTGAGTCCTTCATTCATGCAGGGTCTTGGTAGTGACTCTTCTCTGATCCTTCACTCCTTTTATGGAACCTTTATTGTCCAGGACCTTCCACAATGGTTTAATGTTTAGTTCTATAATAAATTCATTATTCTGAAATACTCATGGTGGTTTTGCTTTCCTTATTGAACCATGGCCAGTTCATGTGTCTTTAAAATGCACTATAATGTCTAGTATTTTTTCTTTTCTTTTCTTTCTTTTTTTTTTTAAAGATCTCAATTTGCTTTGTTATGATTCTAGAATCAGACAACACATTATTCCATGAAATATAATAAGTGATGCAATGAGCTGAGCAGAAGAGACCGATT
>NW_007809377.1:0-1003 GCF_000696425.1 Galeopterus variegatus | reverse complement strand
AAGACCATCGCTCTCAAAAACCCAATCGTGAGGGGCCAGGCTTCACCCAGGGCACGGTGCACGGTTATACTGTTTGATCACAAGATGGAAAATCTCTTGAGTCCAGTCAAAAAAGAGCAGAGGGCCTGTGGGGGGCCACCGTGTGAGCGCGGGGGCAGTGCGGTGGGGACAAGGCTGACGGCGCCGGGAGAGACGCTGGCTGAGGTCGGAGGGGACGGGTTAGCGCTTCATCCTGCTTTTCTTCCCTCAAATTCACAACACGGAGTTTTCCTTCCAGCGTCGGTGGTCTGGGCTATTACTTCTGAAGCGCTCTGTCACGTTCAGGAAAGAAGGAACGTTATCACTTCTCATTAAGGCGGCTTCGCACTTAACGTCCACAGGCAGAGAAGGCTTTCCTGAGTTTTCCATTACTTGAAGATGAGTTCAGGCTGGCGAGAACAGAACGGGGCTGAAACTTCCTTTTTGCTAAAAGTAAACACGAGCCCTGTCCCGGCGCCGCGGTGGGACCCTTCCGCTCTGGGCCGCGATCCACGGCCCGGGAGGGGCGGAGACAAGAACGCCGGGGACGTCCCCCCGCAGGGGCGTGGCGTATGTAGATGAGGACGGACCGCAGAGTCTGCTGGTCCCGCTCAGCCTAGGCCCTCACGTCCCGCGTGGGCAATATCCAGACGGCGCAGAGGTGGTTTTCCAAACGCCGAGGAGAGTGAGGGGGCTTTAGGGAGGGACTGGTCGGAGGCCGTGGGAGGGAAGTGACCGTGTGTGTAGAGTGAGGCCGGCGCGAGGGTGTGGGTGGAGGCGGGGGCTTTAATTCATACTTACCTGGCAGGGGAGAGACCATGATCACGAAGGTGGTTCTCCCAGGGTGAGGCTTATTCATTGCACCGCGAATGTGCTGACCCCTGCGATTTCTCCTAATTGGAGAAACTCGACTGTGTAATTTGTGGTAGTGGGGAACTGCGTGCGCGCTTTTCCCTGGCAATTTTGGTTTGCAAATGTCAGAGAA
>NW_007809376.1:0-1003 GCF_000696425.1 Galeopterus variegatus | reverse complement strand
TAAATATGAGCATATCACCTTAAATAAAGGTCTATACATTGTTTACAATCCAGCTCAACTTCCATCTTGACTCAACCAAGTAGTTGACAACCAAGCCCTGTGGCCCATGAGGCCTTTACTGATCTTATGACTCTTCGTGCCTGACCTACCCTGTCTCTGAATGTCCACTGCTGTCCTCTCCATAACTGAGCTTCCAGTTACATCTAATATAATTCTTAACTGGTTCAAGAAAGTCAGGCGTAGCTCTCCAACAGACTACAAATAAATCCCTTCAAGGCAAGGAGCAGGCCTTCTGAATCCTTCATTGCTCTCAGCCCCACCTCAGCAAGGAGGAAAGGAATACTTATTGATTAATCACTGGCCTGACATAACCCAGAGAGGAGTGGTCGCCATTGCTCACAACCTCGGCAGGGTACCTGTATTCACAGTGCATCGTGATGCAACCCAGAAGAGACAGACTATCACTTTAAAGATAATGAATCCTTTCTTTGGCTTAAAAATGGTTTCAAGTTATTAACCTTCTCAAGTTTACTTTAAGCTTATTGGGCTTTTACTTTCTGCTGAGCTGCATCTTTGTTGTAGGTTTTTATTGCAGTAGGGTAGTGTTTCCTTTAAGGTCGGGAAAAAAAGCACAGAAGATGGCAGGAAAGCAAAGCTCATCCTCCAAAAAGACTCTGCCATGTTCTGAATTCAGTGTTCATCTGCCCCTCCACAGTAAATCATAGGCAGAACTTTTCTAAAAGTCAGCAAGAAATCCATCAGGGCCCAAAGCATACTGAGGAACAGAGAATTAAAATTGGAAAAATTACTGAGAATTTCCCCTCCATTCTTACCCATTTGTCACAAAATGAAACTAGTGCTCATAATAACAATTTGGTCATACAGAGAATTTTGCTGAAAGTAAGACAGAGTCCACACTAGGCAATGCAGCCGAATAGTCCAATAGCAGAAGTAGAACTTAAAGAGCTGTGGGAAGTCAGGGCCTGTCATATGAGCTGTGTCT
>NW_007809375.1:0-1003 GCF_000696425.1 Galeopterus variegatus | reverse complement strand
TAAATGGTATACCTACTTTTGTTTCTTATACCAAAACTGTAGAAATTATCTCTGGATTCCCCATTTGGTAAGATGAAGATATTAGTATCTCTCTCCCTTATTTTCACTTCACTGTTCCCTGTCTATTCCCCATAACTGCCATTTTTACTTTTACATTGTCATGGTTGGTAACATTTATAGTCTATCAAGCTTCATTCATAGGATGATTCCAAATGATGGAACTATAAACAGATAATTGACAACATAATTTTTTTTTTCAGTAACAACCAGGTAGTTTACTCTAATCACATTTTTCTTCCTACATAACTAGTGTATGTCTGTTTTATCCTAGAGTTTCAATTTCTTTTTCCCCTTATTTTTCCTTTTTCTTATAAAAGTCCTTGACTCTTCTAACACTTTCATGGATTTTTAAAAATTATATTTTAATTTCCAAGCAATCTCTCGGGTTCTCTGATTTTCCTTTTAATATAATATCCTGGAAGTTCTACCCCATTCCCAGAAAGAGTTTTGTTTTCTCAATGGTTTTTCTTTCCCTTTTATTTCTTTCTTTTCCTTCCTTCCTACCTTCCTTCCTTCCTCTTTTATTTTCTGGTACAGCAAGCAGGTTCCTTGCCTCTCTCTGTAATCACTCTGAGGTCTGCATGCCAGAATTACAGGGACTTGAGAATGCACATGTTTTTGGCCCCTTTCTCTTCTTCACCTCACTTCCCCACTTTCCTATTGGCACCTCCCTCCCATATAAACTGTTCGCGTCTAAACTAACACAGTGAACTTTCTGAAGTGTATATGATCTTTGACTGCATGTTCATGTTTAAATGTGGGGCAATTGAGTAGATGGTGATAAAGAATTTGTTGAAAGATTCCTACTTAACAAAATTTAGATTCCTTGCTCTTGAACATTAATACATACTAACTATCCTGGTCTCCATTTCCCAAGACACTGAACTTATACCACCAAGACAGCTATTTTTTTTCTTTTTTCTATTTCTTTAAAAAAAAAAAA
>NW_007809374.1:0-1003 GCF_000696425.1 Galeopterus variegatus | reverse complement strand
CAGCTCTGCTGGTTGGTAGCTGTGCCTGTCACAGAGGGGGAGAATGACACTTCTCACTTTCGTCACAACCCTCTGTCCCTAAAAGTCAAGGTCGGTTCATGGGAAGTGGGCCCCGATGCACCACGATGATGGACACTGTAGAAAACGAACTACTCATTTGTGACATATCATAGGAATCTGCTGGGCCTCTGAGAGGCACAGAGGATCCGGGGTCTCAGCCATTCCATGGGGAATGCATGGGAATTCATTAGCTGCACACAAGGGACAACCGTATCCCAGTTGTTAGCTGCAGTGTATACAAAAGCAGAACAGTGACATATTCAGGAAACATGTTCAGAATCGTTGGAGCATATACTATGAGAGTGATTATGTTTGTGTGTTGTGTGTGGAGGGTTAGGGGTGGGGCAGGCAGGGAAATAGACTGGAATAGCTAGTCACAATGCATAAAAAGGGCTTCCGGTCAACATGGTGGAACAGACGGTCCCGAGCGTCACTCTCTCCCACAAATCAACCAATTTACAACAATTAAAAAGCAATGACGGCCAAGCGACGGCTGCTAGAACTCAGGGGAAAAGGAAGAGAGACCTACGGAGTGCATGAAGGCAGCAGAAGCCATGATGACAGAAGGAAATGACTGCTCCCGCCGTTTTGATCCCCGGCCACTTCAAGGCTGGCCCTGGTGAGTGCACGGAGCGTGAGCTGGCAAAAGCCACAGCTGTGCACTTTGTATGAGTTGCTTAGAAGCTGCAGGGGAGAAGAGGGCCTTGGTGGCGTCCAGTCCAGCAGGACCACTAACAGGATTCCCATGGACCCACAAAGGAGTTAGGGGCCACAGACAACAGAAAAAAGGAACTGCTCAGAGGCCGATGAGTCATCACACATCCTGTCCCATGGGAGGTGTTTGGAGTGCCATTAGTGGGGGAGACAGGCCACCAGGGGAGCACTGGGGCACAGCATGGACAGCTGATCTGTCCCCCAATCAGCACAGGACCACTCTTCACAC
>NW_007809373.1:0-1003 GCF_000696425.1 Galeopterus variegatus | reverse complement strand
TCTATTTTCTCTGCTTCCTGTGGAGTATTAACTTCAATTTATTTATAGTTTTGAAATAGTTGTGCTCTTTAGATCTCTTTCTGTCTCCCTTTTGGAGCTTGCGAGTTCATATTCTGAGGTTATTGGATAATCTATCTGGAAATGAATAAGGGGGAAGGGAGGTGGATCTTGCAGACCCTGCTAGTGCAGCATTTTGGTAGAAATTAGGACTGAAACTTCCCTTCTACTGTTTCTGCTCTATCTTTCAGATATGATAGAGACCATATGCTCTGACCACAAAGCAATAAATTTAAATGTTAATAATAAAAAAGATAAATAGAATTATCTTATACTTGGAAAATTTTTTTAAATGCCAAATAACTCATAAGCTATAAAGAAATCAAAATCAAAAATTTAAAAAAACTAAAACTATATGATAATAAAACACTACACATCAAAATGTATAGGGCTGTGTAAGCCATGCTTTAATGCAAGACTTATTTTTAATGCATGTATCAGAAATTTAAAGAACCTGAAAATCACTGAGCTAAGTGTCTAACTTACCAATTTAGAAAATGAGAAACAAAATACCTAAATATGGTAGAAGAAAAAACAAAATAAAAATGGCAGCATAGATCATAAAATAGAAAACAAAGATACAATAGAGTGTAACAAAAATACAATAGAGTAGATCAACAAAAAGTTGATTCCTTGAAAAAAAAAATTACCAAATATGTAAATACTTGGCAAGACTAATTAGAAACTAAAAGAAAAAAAGCACAAATACTGTGAAAGGAAAATGTGACACGACTAAAGATGAAGCAAAAAATGAAAAGATAACAGAAAAATATGCTCAACAATATAGGATATCAACTTTGAAAATTTATTCAAAATGGGCAAATGCTTTGAAAACTGTAACTTACCAAACTAGAATCAAGAAGAAATGAAAAGCTTGCATAGTTCTAGAACAACTTAGACCTTGAAATAGTAATTGAACAGAAACATTCCTCCAAATAAAACTTCA
>NW_007809372.1:0-1003 GCF_000696425.1 Galeopterus variegatus | reverse complement strand
ATGTACAATTACAATGTGTCAATTAGAATAAATAAATTTAAATACAGATACCAAAAAAAAATAAAATAAACAGATATCTCACAAAAGCATATGAAAATATGCTCAATATCAATTGTTATTAGGGGAGACAACAATGAGATACCACTACACACCTATTAAAGTGACATAAATCTAAAGAACTGATAATAGCAATTACTATCAAGGATAAAGAGCAACAGGGACTCTCATTCATTGTTTGTGGGAATGCAAAATGGTACAGTTACTTTGGAAAAGTCTGGCATTTTCCCACAAACCTAAACATGGTCTTACCATATGATCCATCAGTTGTGCTCCTACATATTTACCAAATTGATTAGAAAACTGCTCACACAAAAATGACTATAGCAACTTTATTCATAATCATCAAAAACTGGAAGCAACCAAGGTGTCCAATAAGAAAATGAAATAACAAATTGTGAACAAGAGGTGGATCGATAAACTGTGGTACATTTATACAATGGAATATTATTCAGAGATAAAAAGAAATAAACTATCAAGCCACAAAAATACATAGATCAATCTTAAAGACATATTGCTAACTGAAAGAAGCCAGTCTGAAAAGGCTGCTGCATACTATATGATTACAATTATATGACATTCTGGAAAAGGCTAAGTTATGAAGAAGGTAAAAAGATTAGTGGTTGCCAAGGGTTTTGTAGGAAGAAAGGAGGGTAAAACACAGGAGATTTTTTAGGGTGGTGAAAGTTCAATACAGGCATACCTTGGAGATATTGCGGGTTTGGTTCCAGACCACTGCAATAAAATGGGTATTGCAGTAGAGTGAGTCACACAGATTTTTGGTTTCCCAGTTCATATAAAAGTTATGTTTGTACTATACTGTAGTCTATTAAGTGTGCAGTTGCATCATGTCTAAAAAAATGTACATACCTTAATTTTAAAAATAGTTTCTTGCTAAAAACATGCTAACAATTTTGCTGCATCCGTTAGACTCTTCCTTCCATGA
>NW_007809371.1:0-1003 GCF_000696425.1 Galeopterus variegatus | reverse complement strand
TATATCCAATTCATGACCAAGCCTTGCTGATGTCTAGCTCTCTCTTTAAAAAAAAAAAAAATTTATTATTTTTTTTTTACATTCTAAGATGTTGTTGTGAAGCAGTTTTGGGGAGGGGGAGAGGCGAAGGGGGAGTAGAACAGGATAGGAAGAGGAGGAAGGAGGGGGGTGTGGTTGAGGCCTGTGGCACCCCCTCATTCTGGGAGGGAAGACCAGGGGGCTTCCAGTGGTGGCTTTGTGGTCATTGCTGGGCTGGCTGTGGACATCAGGGGGGCGTGGCTGAGGCCCTAGGCTGTGCACCACCCCGGGAGCCCAGGGCTCTTCCTGCTGCAGCTCAGTGGTTGTCACTGGGTTGGTTGTGGATGTTAGGGGTGGGGGGGCATGGCTGAGGCTGTCGGCCCTGCATCGCCTGGCTTGGAAGCCCAGGGTGCTTCTGGCAATGGCTCAGTGGACGAAATCTAGCTCTCTGTACTTCTCTTCAGCCCTTTGTCACTGCCCTAGTCGAGACCAGCAGCTCTTATCTGGACTAATCTAAACCCCATTTCTAGCCTCTTGGCCTTCAGTCTCATACCCTTTAGGGACCTTTTCCACATCACTGCCAGAACGAGCTTTCTCAACCACAGTCACCTTAGTGTGACCTTGTTACTTACCTACTTAAAAGCCCCTTCAGTGGCTCTTCATCATATACAAGAACTACACCCCTTAGCATGATGGACAAAGTTTCTTACAGCCTCTCTTTATCCCTGCCAGCTTCGACTCTGGCTTCTCAGTGTTCTAACCACACTGAGTTGCTTGTACCATTCGCTCCCACACCCACTCACACATATGCACACACACAAACATCCTGCTCCAACTCTCTGATCTTGTCATATTACTGCCTTCTTACCTATCTGGTGCTGGCTGACTTTAGCTCTCCTCTCAGACTCAGCTCAGGGAGGGATGTTTCCTCTGGAAAGCTTCTGTGAAAACCCAGGCTGGGCTGCCTCTGGGTTTGCATAGCAGT
>NW_007809370.1:0-1003 GCF_000696425.1 Galeopterus variegatus | reverse complement strand
AAGGGTTGCGATCCGTTGCCGGACACGAAAAAAGACAAAAAGGAAAAAAAAAAAAAACAAGTATGAATTTTAATTCTTCTGGAATATTATAATTATACTCATTGTCCAAGATGGCTGAGAGGGGAGTATAAACATATATATATATATATATATATACCAATTATTGTTTACACATGTCATTTATTGTTGATTTTCTTCTCAACGAGCATCCATAATCTTTCATTTATTCCTACAAATTGACATGATAGGGTGTTGAGAAGCAGGTTGATAATGACTTTTTTTCCCCAATGGAAAGTTACATTTTCTAGTTCACAACCTGACTCCAGTAACACCCTGCTTTCAGGCTTGTCCACGGTTCCTGCCCATTTGACCTCAAGAAGTGGTATTGTAGTGACTGATAAATTGAGCTAGGCTGTCACTCTAAAACTAAAAGCAGCAACAGGAAACTAGCAAATAACAACCCATAACTAGCAAGAAGTAGAGGGACAAAGCTGCATTTAGAAAGAAAGCAGTTTATTACATCCTGTTGAGATGACTGAAAGTAGAAAACAAATCCATATCCCCTAAACCCAGTGATGAATTATTCTCTCAAATCCTTCAACACAGGCTTGCATCAACTTGGACCCCCTTGAAAGTTCCATGATAGGAACTTTCTTTTGTTTTATCATGAGGTTATATTACTAGGGCCAGAAATTTTTTAATATTAGAAGAAATGACTTAACTAACAAGCAGAAATTACCCTTTAGAACAGAAGTTTTCAAATATTTTGATCTAGTATAGCCAAATGAATTTTGTTTAATTGTTCACACCCTAAAACACTTACAACATATAACATTTTTTCATATGATTAATTAGTTGCAAAAGATGCCATTTTATAAATATTGGCATATTATAAATATTGATATTTTTAAAATAAGAAGTTACCACACTCTTTTAAATGTTTTTAGTGAAATGAAGGTACTGTAACAATTGAGACCCATAAGTATCCATTAAAAAAATTGAG
>NW_007809369.1:0-1003 GCF_000696425.1 Galeopterus variegatus | reverse complement strand
GAATGATACTAGATCCCCCTTTAGTTTTCAAGCTACGCTTTTCCCCACCCGCATGCGTTGTTCTCTGTCCCTGCAAGTGGGATTCTCATGAGAGGATACCTGACTGCTTATGGGTCTCAAGCTCCTTATGTCACAGTATCTGCCAATACAAAGCCAGAATATTTTGACAACTCCCAGAGAAAATCACTGTATGACTTAAGCCCTCTCCTGAACTAACCACTCATGGGCAGAGATGGACTCAGATGAAAACACAGGTGTTGCCAATGAAAACAAAAGCAAGAGGAGGGGAAATTAGAGTTCCCAAAAGAAAATGAAGGAGGGCGTGTGATTATCAGAGAGGGTAGTTAGTATTGGGGCCAGGAGAAAAATACGTTCCACTCAGTGTCATATATGTGCAAGCCTCATAATCAAAGATTTCTTTTTTGGAAGTTTTCTCTGATTAACTTTCACTAAGTATCAATAGGCCAAAAAATATTTTGGTAAAATTAGTGCAAATTGTGAATAAGCCATGTGAAATTGAATTAAATTGACGGAATTCAGACTTCTCATTTACAATTGGTGATTTCTTCAATGTAAGCACAACTTTAAAGTTACTAAAGAAAATAACACTATTTTCACTATTGTTGGAACCACTCTTTTGAGGTTCCCTGCCAAAATCCATGAGGTGCCCAGAATTCCTCAGAAAAATCCCATTCCTAGAAGATTCTAGAGAATGGATCATCTTTGGATCACTAAAATTTTGAATGTGTGTTTTTTTTGAAGATAAGCTAATATCAAGCTGTTTTTAAGTTTTAGAGTGGGGTTCTGTTACAGTGCAACATGCAGTCCCTCTAAACACACATCTTGATTAGTTATTGTTAGCAATTTAATATTGCTATGTATAATAGTTACAGTTAGCAATTTAATATTAATCATGTATATTTAATTTCAGAACAAATTATCTCGCATAATAGTCATTTATGTAATAAAGTACAATTTGATTGAGCTAAAAATGCATCTATAG
>NW_007809368.1:0-1003 GCF_000696425.1 Galeopterus variegatus | reverse complement strand
TGGGTGGGTGGGTGGCGGGGAAGGGGACCAACAAAATGCCAGTAGAGGAGAGGCAGAGAAGGGGACTGACGAGAAATGCGTTATCAAGCCAGCCACCACTGTGAGAGACTGGTGGGAACCCAGGGCAATTTGGGGAAACGGTGTAGACGACAGGAGAGGGGAAAGGCGAGGAAGCTGGGGTGTTAATACCATCTCCCATCAGGCTTCTGCCATCTGCTAGCAGAGTGACCTTTCAATGGCTTCAGAGAAAGCTGTCAGGCAGAGAGATGCAAAATCTGGCAGTGGGAAACTGGGGAGCAGTAAAGTGTGAAGGCCTGAGGAATAAAGGCGGGTGCCATCAGCATCTGCTATGGCTTATCTGCCAACTCTTTTTTTAATCATTAAAAGTTTATAAAGAAGGTCTGGCTAGGGTCAGTGCAGGAGCCACCTTCCCTTCAGCCATGGTGTTAGGGCTGTCAGGGACCTCGGTGGCCAGTTTTTGGAGCTTCTGAAGTTGCATGATCCAGTGATTGAGGGATCAGATTGGTCCAGAGGATTTCTGGAGTGTCTTAAAGTCTGGCTCTTCCTTGTTTATTTGTTGCAGTTACCCAACTCGGGGTATTTAGGGATGTTTCAGGACCTCAGACAACATGCCATACTACTCTCCAGATCTCCATATAATAGGAAAAAAGCCTTTATTTTCTATACTCTCGTACAACGCTTCTGACATCAAATGTATAATCTCTTTCACACCAAACAATTCTCCAAACATGGAATGGGTGTCCTACAACTCAATCCAATTCCAATACTGTCTACCTGGAGACAGCATCAGATCCCACAGGTGAAGGGCTCAGTCCCACAAGACTGCCCCCACTTCAGATGCCAATCGCCTGTCTGGACTTCTGGACTTCTGACTAACTGGCTATAAATTGGGAGTTCACACAACTCCCTCCTCAGAATGAATAATTTGCTGGAACAACGCAGAACTCAGGGAACTCACTTTATTTATTTTTACCTGCTTATT
>NW_007809367.1:0-1003 GCF_000696425.1 Galeopterus variegatus | reverse complement strand
GATGACATTCATGATTATACAATATACATCTTTTATATTAAGCTTATTTCCCTCAACATTTTCTTTGTGAAATTCATCTATATTGTTGCTAAAGACATAGATCATTTATTTACATTTCTATTTAGTAATCATTGTATATGTCTATTCAACAATTCTATTATTGAGTTACATTTTGGTAATTTACAAGTTGTGATTATTTTGAGTGGTGTGCTATGAACATGTTAGTATATGCATTTTAGAAAACATATGTGTAGTTTTTATTAAACAAACCTGGGTTGATTTACTTGTTACTAGAGTATTTGTATGTTCCAAAGTTGTACCAATTCATGGTTCTACCAGCAGTATATGAGAGAATTCCAGTCTCTCTGTGTCTTCACCCACATTTCTTTTTTAATTTTAGTCATGCTACAGGTATGAAGTATTATATCATACCCTCGATTTAATTTACATTTCTTTTATAAATAAATGTAAGCATCTATTTATAAGTTTACTAGCCATTGTGACATCTTTATTCATGAAGTCTCTTCAAATCTTTCCCATTTTTCTATTGAGTCATCTATCATTTTCTTATTGATTTATAGGGACTCTTTATATATTCTTGACAGAGGTCTTTTCCTATATACATTTTTGACAAAAGTTTGACTATTTTCTTCCATTCCATAGTTGCCTCCTTACTCCATTTATGGTGTCTTTTAACAAACAGAAATTCTTCATTTTAATATAATCCAGTTTGTCCACTTTTTATTTTATGCTTAATACTTTTTATGACCTACTCAAATGTCTTCACCTACTCCAAAGTCATGAAAAATGTATGCCTATATTTTGTTCTAAAATTTCCCTTATTTTCCTTTGCACATTCAGCACAGCAATCACCTAGAACTGACTTTTATATATGGGGTGAGACAGGAGTCAAAGTTCTTTTTCTTTTTTCAATAGCTACTTATCAAACCCAGCACCATTTAACGAAAAGATGAAGCATTCTTTCCCATACATGCAGTGTTCT
>NW_007809366.1:0-1003 GCF_000696425.1 Galeopterus variegatus | reverse complement strand
GAACATATACCCTGTCCTGACATGTTACCAGCAACCCTCACATGTGTATGGTATTTTTTTTAGAAAACTAGAGGTGGAAAAGGGGAAGGGAGGGGTTGAGGAAGGGGGCGTTAATGAGGAATTGGTCAATGGACACAAAGAATGATTGCGTATTGTAGTGATGAATAAGCTAACTATATTGATCTAACTCCCACACACTATACACAATTATTGAAAATCAACTATATTGATCTAACTCCCACACACTATACACAATTATTGAAAATCAGTGTTGCACCCCACATGTATGTATAATAAAAAATAAATTAAAAATCATAAGTAAATTTTTTAAAAAAAATTTTCCCTCCTAAATTCTGTTATTTCTCATTGCTGCAGAGAAAGGCAGTACACAAACAATGCAGGTAGCACAGACTTCAGTGTCATCCAGACTGGGGTCCCAGTCTCAGTTCTGCTCCTAGCCAGCTGTCGGATTTATGGCAAGGCACGTGCTCTCTGAGGCTCTTTTCTCCCTGTAAAAAGGAAAGAATACCACTCCCTAGGGCTATGATTCTAACTAAATGAGGTCCTGAATGCAGAAGATACTCAGGAGGGACGGTGGGGCCAGGTGGCTCTGTGCACCCAGAGAGCTGGGGTCACGTGGTGGCTCCACCTCTCTAGTTCTGTGGATGAAGTGGAAGAGGATACCTTCCTCAGACTGGTGTGAGGAGTAAATGAGAGGTAGCGACAAGCACTCAGCATGGTGGATTAAGTCCACGAATAATAACCATGGTTTAATTCTGTTACAAATGAACATCTTTATAGAACACAAATGACTCCCCCAAAATTTCACAGTGAAATCTTCACTGCAAGGCATTTGTCAACAAAACAGTCTCTTTGGAATAGCTATCCTCACAGTGCCACTGGGGCTCAGCTGGCAGCAATGGAGCACCAGTGCCCACCAGGCAAAACACTCCCCCTACCAGGACACTGACTCCGACCCCGTATCAGCACCACATGGCCAGGA
>NW_007809365.1:0-1003 GCF_000696425.1 Galeopterus variegatus | reverse complement strand
TGATTCCCTGGGGAAGGCTTTTTGTGCAGCTCAGGTTTTAATGGTTGACTTTATAGGTACTTCTGGGTCTCGTGAGGTCTGGTACACCGGGGTTGTGTAGAAACTCTGGTCTGGGCCTGAGTCTTTTCAGCAAATGGCACCCCCTGCAGTTTTATATTCCTGACCAGTCTCCTCTGAGTGGTCCTATGCTGATTGAGAGGCAAATCACCTGTCCTTGCTGTGCCCCAGTGTTCTCCCTGTGTGCCCATCTCCCCCACTGCCCTCACTCCAAACACTTCCCATGGGACAGGCCATGCTCTTGTCCCTTGCAGTGACTCACCAGCCTCTGAGTGGCTCCTTTTTTCAGTTGTTATAGCTCCTCACTACTGTGTGGGTCCACAGGAACCTTGTTAGTAGTCCTGCTGGCCTGGGGGCCACCAAGGCCCTCTTCTCCCGTGCAGCCTGTAAACCACTTCATCTGAAGGGCACAGCTGTGGCTTTTGCCAGCTCTTGCTCCATGTGCTCACCAGCTCCAGCCTTGAAGTGGCCAGGGCTCAAAATGTTAGGAGCAATCCTTTATTTCTCTCATTGTGGCTTCTCCAGCCTTCATGCACTCCGTAGGTCTCTCCTCCTCTTCCCCTGAGCTCTAGCAGCCCCAGCTTGGCTGTTGTTGCTTTTCAATAGTTGTAAATTGGTTGTTTTGTGGGAGAGAGTGATGCTGGGGACTGTCTATTCCACCATCTTGACTGGAAGCCCCCTGAGTGATTTCTTCAGATCTGTCTTCCAATCCATAAGTTTTCTCATTAAGGTTGTTTAATCTCCATCCATCCCACCCATTGATGATAATAAATAGTAAATATATACAATTATTTATATTATAAATACATATTATAATAAATAATAATAAAATATATTTTTATTTCTAGGTGTTATTTGGTTAATTTTTTTGGTAGTCTTCTGAGTCCATGTCTTATTCTTAAAATCATTTTATGCACTGAAATGCATTTAAATGCATTTCATTTAA
>NW_007809364.1:0-1003 GCF_000696425.1 Galeopterus variegatus | reverse complement strand
GTGGTCACAGGATTACAAGCCTAGAAAGATCAGCACTCCAGAACGTCAGTCTTCTGATTTCTATTCATTCATTCAAACAAATTTTGTCAAGCATCTATTTTTGTGCCAGACTCTGTGTTAGGGACTAAGCCTATAGATGAGGCCCCTGTCTTCATGGAATCAGTGTCAGGGGAGGAGATGGCAAACAAGAAGGCAAACAGACAGTTACAAGTTGAGTTACGTGCCGTGAAGAAAACGGGTGAGATTCTACAATGAGATTCGCTCTGCTGAGGATAAGAGGGCCAGGGAAGGTCTGTCTGAGGAAGTGGCCCTGTGGCACGAGGAGACAGATTCCAGATGAAAAGATGCAGGGAGGCATTCCCGGTCCAGCAATTTGTAGGTAAACATAACTTGTAAGTCACATCTCAAAAATAAGAAAATCAAGAAAATGGAAGATTTACTTTTATTCTAGAATAACAACAAGCTATGGGTCAGTAGCTGCTCAAGCCGACACAGCTAGGAAGTAGCCAACGTGGTATCTGAACTCAGATCTGCCTGCTTGCAGCTCTGTAGAAAATTTCTTTATATTCTCTTTTGAGACATGTGTCCCGTGGAGATTGGAATGGGGAGCAATGGTCGGCCTGTGTATGGAGATCTTTCTATAGTGTTTTTATGAATATCTTCCTGTGGAAAAGAAGTTCAAGTTATATTCACCAGGCTTAGCCATTCAGGATGTTTTGATGAAGGAGTACATTAAATACAATAACCTGATTTTCTCCCCCTGACTTTATAATGGAAACCTTTCCCCATGTTACTAAAAATTCTGTGAAATCGTTTTCCGTGGCCGTGTAACCGTTCACAGATTGGCTGACAGTGGTCACACTCCCCAGTGGGATGCCTTCAAGGGGAAGTAGAAGCTGAATGTGGGCATGTGAAGGGGTTGGGTATGAAACCACAGGGAGCTGGAACTTTATCCAAGCTGAGGCATGCAGGCCCAACTGAAGACATTCGAGTTCAATTTTTT
>NW_007809363.1:0-1003 GCF_000696425.1 Galeopterus variegatus | reverse complement strand
GATAATCCCCTTATTTTGATTATTTTGATATCACTCATCCTAATTATTTCTACATTTTTTTTCCCCATGTAGTATGAGTATGACATATCCACAGGTTTAGAATATGGACATCTTTAGAAAGCCATCCTGCTTATCATATTCCTGAATCCACTAGGTGGTAGGACTGATAAAATAAATGGACAAAAATGCTTGTCATAACCTAGAGATAACAAGTTGGAATATTATAAAGAACTTGGGAGTGCCATAGACATTTAGAAACAGGAAATGATGTGGCTAAAATTTGGGGAGACATCGCTTGGATTGAGAGGATAGAGACTCCAAGTGAGGAACAAAGAAAGATGTAAGTTGTACAAGAACAATAAAAATTCAGGGACAATCCTCAAAGAAATTAAAGAAAATGAAGCACTAGAATCTGGGGCTTTTATAACAAAGAAAATGAAGCACTAGAATCTAGGACTTTTATAAAAAGGATTAAAGGTAATGAAGAATGAATGGAACAGGATTTCATGATGACAAGAATTAGTGATTGCAAATCATTTATAAGAGGCTAAGCATAATAATACTAAAAACTCAATCGATATATTGTCTTACAATTTTAAAAGTGCTTTCGATTACAAAAAAAAAAAATTATTGGTACGAGCCCAGAATTTTCTGGGAAATTTTATTTTTATTTTTATTTATTAGCAGAAAACCTAAACATAAAAAGCATATGTTCAGCTATTTTCAAGTTGCTGCGGAGTTAAGAAACATTTATTTTATCCAAAGACTACTGCACTTTCAATAAACACATCAAAATACCACAACTCTAGGATAATTATATAACTAACTGCCTGATGAAGTTAAAGAAATATGCACTGATTTGCATTGCCTTGTGTAAACTCCAGAGGACACAAACGGCCACGGCCACCCCGAAAGTCACAAGGATGGGTTTTCTGTGGTCATCACTGAAGCATCATCTTTCTGGAGTCGTCTGTTGTTTTTATGGCTTCTGCATACAATTCTG
>NW_007809362.1:0-1003 GCF_000696425.1 Galeopterus variegatus | reverse complement strand
AGGAAAAAAAAAAAAAAAAAAAAAAAAAAAAAAAAAAAAGAAATTATAGGAAGAGAATGATCAACTGCAGTCAGGGAGCAGAGACATCGTTGCTAAATCCATTAAACTTGACTTGGTCTTTCAGCAAGAATTGGGATTTCTCCATACAGGCAAAGAGGAGGCGGCTACATCTTCTGAAGGAAAAACAGAGTCACATGTTCAGGATGTGAAACATTGTGGCCGCTTGGGCAGTTACAAAGCTTTTGGCATTGCCAGACCATCAAACAAGGACATTAGAAAATCAGACAGCATCAGACTGAAGGGCCTCCTAGGCTAGGATCAGGGGTTTCTTATGAAGGTCCACAAAACATCTCAAATTGAGTATAAAGCCATGAGAATGTCTTTTGGAAAATACTTATGAGATGCAGATTTTTATTTTAGGGGGCAAAATAAAAATAGTTCCCCAGTTTCTGAGACCTTCAATAAATGGACAAGAAAAAAATGTAGTTCTGTTTTCCAAGTTTGGTGGTTCTGGCAGGAAGAGATCTGTTGAGTTTTTACCAGGAAGCAAAGGGGAGATAACTTTGAATCCTGGTAACTCCTGGCTGCAGAATCCTGCAAAACTGCAAGAAAGGGGCTTTCTAAATTGACTGTGCATCATTAACCCAGGTTCTTTCTTGAAACTGTCATAGCTCCAAGTCTGATATTTTGAGGTGAGGAGCTGTGTGTTGCCCATCTCTTCATCTGTCCCTATATGTCCAAGTCAGTGTCTCGTTCATGGAGAGAGCTAACTACATGCTTTTCAACATTTACATGAAATATACATTTCGTAAGAGGTAGAATACAATCAATACAACATGTGAATTTCAAAATTATAAAATCACAACAGAGGGAAAAGATTTCTGGATTTTACTAGAAAATGCATATTCTTTGATGTCAGCTGGACCTACATTTAAACCTCAATTCTGCCACTTACTGGATGTGGGGCTGTAAGAAGTTTGTTCAATCTGAGTTTTCATGTCTT
>NW_007809361.1:0-1003 GCF_000696425.1 Galeopterus variegatus | reverse complement strand
ATTTAAAATCATATTCCTGTTTCATATTCTATACTGGAATATATTTCAGATGAATTAAATATGTAAACTTTATAAAATCTCCAAAAATTAAATAGTTGCTCTGGGGTGGGAAAATTTTTTAGAGAATAATATTAAATTCAAGAGAAAAGGCAAAGAACTAATAGACTTGACTACATAAAAATTAAAGCAAAAAGCTTCTGTTTGATGAAAGTTATTATATCCACCAATAAAATGACATTGAACTGGTGAATACTCAAAACATATATGACCACACTCTTTAAGATAAAAAAGAGCTCATATAAGAAAAATATGTATATCACAATAGAGAAATGCGAGGACTTGAATAGGCAGACATATAAAGTTAATCAAGTATAAATAAAATATTAAAAAACAATTAATATTTTGACTAATGATTTTGACTAATCATATTGGCAAAGGTGAAAAAATGGACAATAGCCTCTGTACAAGCAAATGTTTATTGTGATCTTCTGGTGGACATGGATATTGGTACAACCTCTCTTAAGCGCAATTTGGCATTACCCATCAACATTTAAAACATGCCAATCTGTGATCACGCAGATCTATTCCTAGGAATTTACCTAGAGGTAACTGGTCAGGTAAACAACAATATATGCACAAAATGTCAATCGAAGCTCAGCCTTTAATATGAAAAAATTGGAATAAGTCCACTTCAATAGGGGATTGGTAAAAAAGTTTAAATTAAACAATATGCAAGCAGTAATAATTTTATAAACATGGAAAATATCTATAAGAAGAAGCAAATAGTGGTGGTTTGGTACCAGTTAAGAAAATGACAATAGTGATATACTCCGTAATGTTCCCAATGTTTTCCTTTGTTTAGAAGTGTTATGCAAAGGCTTTATTGCATTCCATTATGTTTAAATTTTCTTTGTTTAGTCCAATTAACATGTACTATTTTAGTATTAGAAAATACAGTAAATCTCTTTACAGAAAAATAAAAGAAAATAAAGTAAAGGGTTGC
>NW_007809360.1:0-1003 GCF_000696425.1 Galeopterus variegatus | reverse complement strand
TGGTCACCATTATTCAGAATCCAGATGAATGACTCCCTTGAGAATTTCTTACAGGGCTGGTCACTGGTAGTGAACTCCCACAACTTTTGTTTGTCTGGGAAATACACTATTTCTCCCTCATTTCTGAAGGAGAGCCCTACTGGCCAAAGAATCCTTGGCTGGCAGTCTTTTTCTTTTAGTATTTTGAATATATCATTCCACTTTCTTCTGGCCTATAGGGTTTCAGATGAGAAGTCTGCTGTTAGTGGTGGGGGTTCCCCTATAAGTGACCTGACGCTTTTCTCTTGCTGCTTGTAGGATTCTCTCTTTGTCTTTGAGCTTTGCGAATTTAACTATAATATGTCTTGGGGAGGATCTTTTGGGGTTGAATCTGTTTGGGGAACTTTGAGCTTCCTGGATCTGAAGGTCTGTATCTCACCCTACACCTGGGAATTTTTCTGTTGCTATTTCCTTGAGTAGGTTTTTGATACCTTTTCCCTTCTCCTACCCTTCAGGAATACCCACAATTCGGATGTTAGAGCGCTTGAGATTGTCTCCTATCTCTCTTATGTTTTCCTCATTATGTTTAATTCTTTTTTCCTTTTTTTTTTTTTTTTTTTTTTTTTTTTTTTTCCCGGGTTTTTTTTTTTTTTTTTTTGTCTACCTGAGTTATTTCTTTCTTTTTTTTTTTTATCTTTTTCATGACTGGTAAGGGGATCGCAACCCTTGGCTTGGTGTCGCCCGCACTGCACTCAGCCAGTGAGCACACCGGCCATTCCTATATAGGATCTGAACCTGTGGCGGGAGCGTCGCTGTGCTCCCAGCGCTGCACTCTCCCAAATGCGCCACGGGGCCAGCCCCTGAGTTATTTCAAAAAGACCATCTTCAAGCTCTGAAATTATTTCTTCTGCTTGTTCTGCCCTGCTGCTCAAGCTCTCAGTTGTGCTTTCTATTTCATTGAGAGAGTCTTTCATTTCTAGAAGTTCTGCTACACTCTTTTTTATGTTATTACTCTCTTTGTAGA
>NW_007809359.1:0-1003 GCF_000696425.1 Galeopterus variegatus | reverse complement strand
ACTGCAGTCCCTCTGGGCCTCCCCGTCTACCATGTTGGTTTTTTTGAGGAAGATACAACCAGCAGGGCCAGAGAGAGCCAATCACACAACGACGGCAGGAACCAACTGGGCTCTCTCCCTCAGAAGCAGCATTTAGAGGCGTTCCAAGCTGAGTGTGCAACTAATAGCCAGGCAGATATAGGGCACCCCTTGAGGATTTTAAAACCACCTCAGATGAAAGGTAATGATTTCCTAATCCCAATCCAGGTTGTACCACAGGCCAGTTAAGTCAGAAACTCTGGGAGTTTATTAAACCTCCCAGGTGATTCTAAGTGCCGCCAAGTTTGTGAGTCAGTGGGCTAGATCACTGTGGTTCTCAGCCCTGGCTGCACAATAGGATTGCCTGGGAGATTTTCATACCTATGGTGGGGTCTGGGCATCAGCAGGGCCCTTTGACCTGGAAAGAGAGCCAGCCTCTCCTGGTCCTGCACTGTAGGGCACCTTCCTCGAAATTTTCCAGGTCCTACATCTGTGCCCTGACCTGCAGGAGCTGGCAGAGTCCTCCCCTAGGACACTCCGAGCAGGACCAGGACACAGGTGCCCACATAGCTTGATGATTTGCACCTGGACTCTGCGGTTCCAGGAGGGCAGCCTGGGTCACTCCTGTTGCCCGCAGCACTATTTCTTGTACTACAGGTGGGGCCACGAGTGGCACTGACAGCTGACTCGAGAGACTCGCGTAGAACACAGGGAGTGTTTGGGGCCCTATGTGACTCTCACCACTCCAGGTTGGGACTGTCCTCTCAGGTCTACAGCACTGAGCGGGAGGGGCACCAACCTTCGCCCTGCACGCCCCATCCCTGCTGCAGGCACTGCAGGCTCTGCGGGCTTCCCAGGGCGCTGTCTAGGCTGCTGCTCCCCAACACCAGTGGATGCTGCTGGTCAATGTCCTCTCTTGTCACCCACTGATGTGGCGACATCGTGCTGTCCCTGTCAGTCGTAGGCCCTGCCTGTCGAGAGTAGA
>NW_007809358.1:0-1003 GCF_000696425.1 Galeopterus variegatus | reverse complement strand
AAAAAAAAAAAAAAAAGACAGTGCTCTACCCAACTGAACTAACCAGCCAGCCTAAGGCATCCAAGTTGGAAAGGAAAAAGTAAAAGTATTTCTCTTTACAGATGATGTGATCACAGACGTAGAAAACCCTGAAGGATCCACACACAAGAAAAACTGTTAGAGCTGATAAACAAATACGGTGAAGTGGCAGGATACAAAACCAACACACAAAAATCAGTTGTATTAGTATTTCTTTATGACAGCAATGAACAAGCCAAAAAAGGAAATTGAGAAAATCATCAATAGCATCAAAAAGAATAAAAACTTGGGAATAAACTCAGCTAGGGAGACAAAAAAAACTTGTACATTGAAAAATACAAACTATTGCTAGAAGAAATTAAAATACACATAAATAAATGGAAAGACACCCCATGTTCATGGATAGGAAGACTTAATATTTGTTATTGTGGTAAAATACATATAACATAAAATTTACCATTTAAAATTTTATTGCATTTTTTCCTCTTATTTTTAACCATTCAAAGACTTTTTTGTGTGTGTGTGTGTTGGTGGCTGGTGGGTATGGGGATCAGAACCTTTGACCTCGGTGTTACAAGGATGTGCTTAACCATTTTTTTTTTTTTTTTAAAAGATGACCGGTAAGGGGATCTTAACCCTTGACTTGGTGTTGTCAGCACCACGCTCAGCCAGTGAGCGAACCGGCCATCCCTATATGGGATCCGAACCCGGGGCCTTGGTGTTATCAGCACCGCACTCTCCCGAGTGAGCCACGGGCCGGCCCGTGCTTAACCATTTTTAAGTGCACAGCTCCGTGGTGTTAAGCACATTTGCACTGCTGTGCAGCCATCACCACCATCATCTCCAGAACCTTCTCATCTTCTCAAACTGAAACTCTGTCCCCATTAAACACTAGCTCCCTGTCTCCCTCCCCAGCCCCTGGCACCCCCATTCTATTTTGTGTCTCTGTGGATCTGACGACTCTAGGGACCTCCTGTAAGTGGAA
>NW_007809357.1:0-1003 GCF_000696425.1 Galeopterus variegatus | reverse complement strand
TTTTTTTTCTAGATATAATAAACTAATTATGGGTATTAACAACTGAGATAAAAACACTATGTTGCTCCTTTTTTCCCACTCTGCAATTTCTTTAAGCATTAGATTCCCTTTGCAAAGGGAAAAGTTAGTACATTAGAGCCTTGTAGAAGTGGCCTAAAATCATCTAAGGAAGAAAAATATGGAGGACTTGTTGTTTTGCTTAAAATGTCATGACTATTAGTGATCTATAGTCAATAAAGCCAATGGACAGGTGGTTTTAAAATATCTTGAATCTTACAAACTCAATTTTTTTTCTGGCATGTCTTTCATACTCCACAGATTTAAATGAGTACATGCTGGCAATTCACAGTGAATTATAAAAATAAAGATAGTGAAATAATTTTAAAATAAGAGAAAAACCTTGTATTGACTTGATTCATTAAGGTAGAGGAAAACTGATGATCATAGAGAAAAGAATACTGGTGAAAGGATTTTGGTGGAAGGATTGCATACTGAAGTGGGAAGGGAGATTAGGAAGAATGTATCTCTATTAGGGGGGTTTAGTTCTCCAGCCACTCCTCATGAGGAAATTTGTACAAGAACCTAAAATAGAGATTAGCACCCCAAAAATCTATGTGTAAGACTTTGATGGTGAAAGAAGGTGCTCTTTGGTAGGACAAGTATGAAGATTTGGTGTGATGTTTAGGGTTCAAGTTGACTGGATTAAGGAATACCCAGATAGCTGGTAAAGCATTATTTCTGTATATGTCTGTGAGGATGTTTCTATAAGAGACTGGCATTTGAATCAGTAACCGAGTAAGGAAAATGCATCCTCCCCCAATGTGGACGGGCACCATCCAGTAGATTGAGGGCCTGGATAAAACAAAAATGCAAAAGAAATGTGAATTCACTCTTTCTCTTTTCTGGAGCTGGGACATCGTTTTTCTTCTGCCCTCAGATGTCAGAACTCCAGGTTATCTGTCCTTTGGACTCCAGGACTTGCACCAATGACTCCCTCTTTCTC
>NW_007809356.1:0-1003 GCF_000696425.1 Galeopterus variegatus | reverse complement strand
AATAAAACAGAGGATATTACTAAAGATCCTGTAGCCATTAAAAAGATAATAAAGGAATGCCGTGAGCAACTTTACGCTCACGAATTCAATAACTCAGAAGAAATGGATCAATTGCCCACAAACTACAAACTAACAAAACTCAAAGATGAAACAGAAAATTTTAATAGTCTTATAACCAATAAAATAATTGAATTCATAATTTATAATTCTCCAAAAAAGAAATCTCCAGACTCAGCTGGTTTCACTGGAGAATTGTACCAAACATTTCAACAAGAATAAACATCAGTAAGACACTATCTCTTCCCAAAAAGAGAAGAGAAGGAACCATTTATGAAATTATTTTATGAAACCGATATTACCCTGATACACAAACCAGATAAAGACATTACAAAAAAGAAAATACAGATTAATATCTCACATGATTGCAGATACAAAAATCCTTAAGAAAATATAAGCAGATCCAACAACGTATAAAAAGAATTGTATAACATGATCAAGTGGGACTTACTCCGGGTATGCAAAGTGAACTCAAAAATGAGTCAACGTAATCCACCATGTCAATAGGCTAGTGGAGAAAAATTGATACATAAAAACCACTTGACAAAATCCAACACGATTTGTGATAATATCTCTCAGCATGTTAGAAATGGAGGATAACTAAATCAACCTCATAAAAATCATCTTTAAAAAAAAAAACTATAGCTAACATCATACTTAATGGTGAAAGACTATGTGCTTTCTCACTAATATCAGAATCAAGGCAAGAATATCCACTCTTATTTAATATAATAATAGAAGTTCTAGCCACTGCAATAAGGCAAGGAACATAAATAAAAGCTATACAAATTGGAAAGAAACAAAACTATCCCTATTTGCTGATAATATGCTTGTTGACATAGATTCCTAGCCCCCAAAATCTTCTAGAACTAATAAGTATGTTTGGCAAAGTTGTAGGATGTAAGATCACCATATGAAAATCAATTGCATGTCTATATACTAACAA
>NW_007809355.1:0-1003 GCF_000696425.1 Galeopterus variegatus | reverse complement strand
ACAAATGGAAAGATGTCTCATATTCATAGACTGAAAGAATTAATATTGTTAAAATGTTCACATTACCCAGAGTAATCTACAGATTCAATGCAATCCCTATCAACATCTCAATGAATTGTTTACAGAAATAGAAAAAAAAAAAAATTCTAAAATTCATGTAGAACCACAAAAGACCCTGAATAGTCAAAATAAACCTGAAAGAAAAGAACAAACCTAGAGGCATTATACTTCCTGATTTCAGCATATATCACAAAGCTAAAGTGATTAAAATTGTATTGTCTTAGCACAAAGACAGACATACAATTTAAAAATGGGCAAACAACTGATAAAAAATGGGCAAAGAACTAAGCAGGCATTTCTCAAACGAAGATATACAAATGGCCAACAGACACATGAAAAAATGCTCAGCATCACTAAGCATCAGGGAAATGCAAATCAAAACCACATTAAGGTACCATCTCACTCCAGTTAGACAGGCTATCATCAACAAAACCCCCCCAAAACAGAGAATAATGAATGCTGGCAAGAATATGGAGAAAGGGGAACCCTCCTACACTGTTGGTGGGACTTTAAATTGGTGCAGCCACTATGGAAAACACTATGGAGATTCCTTAAACAACTGTAGATAGAACTGCCATAGGATCCAAAAATTCCACTGCTGGGTATATACCTAAAGAAAAGGAAAGCATCATGTCAAAGAGACACCTGCACCCTCATGTGTATCACAGCTGTATTTCCAATATTCAACAGTTGGAACTAACTTAAATGTTCATCATCAGATGACTGGATAAGGAAAATGAGGTATATATACGCAATGGAATAGCACTCTGCTATAAAAAAAGAATGAAATATTGCTTTTCACAGCAACATGAATGAACTTACAGAAAATCATATTTTGTGAAATAAGCTAGGCACAGAAAGAGAAATACCAAATGTACTCATTCATAAGTGGGAGCTAAAATAATAAACATATAAATAAAAGAAAGAAATAAAGATACAGCAT
>NW_007809354.1:0-1003 GCF_000696425.1 Galeopterus variegatus | reverse complement strand
AAACCATACAGGAAACACTTCCAAAATTTTACATGGAAACCAAATATACTGAATTTGAATATAATGAACATCATAAACATGAACTGGGATCAAATTGCTTCCATGCACAGAAACAGGAAAATTTTAAATCTGTTTGAATGTATATCCTTAGTGATAAATTGGGACATTCTTATTGTGAAAACCATGAGGCCTTGCAAAGTACTTGTACTATAAGATTGTCTCAGTAGCCAAAATAAAATCAAATATTACAAAGGAATTTGGCATTAAAACCAAAACAACAATTGTTCAAGGGGGAAGTAGGGTAGTTAAGTTTTTCTTTTGAAGACTGTAATGATAAGACATGAATCACATATTCCAGATAAATGTTTTGGCAGGACCATGCTTCTATTAGTGTCTTCCAAGAACAAACCTAAAGTTGCAAAATCCGAGAAGCCGCTTGAGTGAATATTGCAATTAAGTAAAGCATTTTACAGCAGATTGTCTGAACCCTTCTCAGCATAACACTCCACTATGTCAATTTATCAGCATCTTACATACACTTAGTTCTCTTTGACGTATGGTGTTATTAAAACACACTCTATTTTTTGTAGCTGAGCACTCATTTCTGACTTCTAGAAATCATGTCCTAAGATGCTAAGAAGCAGCCCCAGGATGCACTTGATTCCTTCACCTCCCAGGACTCCTGCTGCCAGCCCAGGCCATCAGCGCCCCGCTCCTGTGCATGGTCTGTCTGCTGTCTCATGCCGGAGAGGCCCTCTCCTCTGCCCATCTGGACATGCAAACGCGTGCTTACTCTGCTAAATAGTTGGTCATACAGAAACACGTGCTTCAACGGCTGCAGTTGCCCCAATTTGGCTACTCTTGGTTCTGCTGGATCAGCGACAAATGCCACAGCTTTTTAATGGCCTGACCCCTGGGACTTTCATCAGCCAACACCCTATTCATTCAGAGGTCTTAGGTGTCCTCTGAGACCCTCCAACAAACACTGCTGCCTTATGCATCC
>NW_007809353.1:0-1003 GCF_000696425.1 Galeopterus variegatus | reverse complement strand
GGTGCACACGAATTACTTCTACTCACCTCCCTGCAAAACGTCCCACAAAGTTCACCTGCTTGAGGTCTGCAGTATAAAATATTAACCGTACAGGTAATTCATAATGCAATAACAGAATTGCAATTTTTTGCATCTTAGTTTTACATGTCAAAATAGGAAAATTCACTGAGTACATTTTTCAATGAAATTTTATTGAATTATGTGCCAGTTTATTGAATTATGTGCTAACGATGTGCCAGATTTTGGACTGATGCATCTCTTTATTTTAACCCCCAAGTAAGAACTCTTTCTAATCAACTATAGAATCTTCCAGGTATTCTATTGCAGGATGTTTAGATTCCTAGATTTCTGGCTTTGTTAACCTTTGGAACAGCTTGCATGTTTGACTGGCTTCAAAGGATATTGGGATCTACTTGGTCCCCAGCCAATAATACCTCATTTACTCCCTTGGCTGTTCATTTACCATGTGAACACTTTGATGGCATAGGTCACATTTCACTTATCTTTTGCATCCTCAGTTCCAGCACAGTACCAGTAGACATACAATAAATTCTAGTAAATAAATAAGAGAGAAATATGTCAGATCTGCTAAAAACCTAAAATTACAGTGGAAACAAAAATAGCAACATGAGAAAAATAGAATCTGCTCACATGGGAAAAAGAAAGGATGCGGAAAGCTGGAGATTGAAGTGACTAATGTCTAGAGGATGAAAAGGTGTAGAAAAAATCGAACAGAAATGTTACCAAGTCAGTAATACTAAAGGACCCAAAATATAGTATTTTGAATTTATTTTGGGGGGTGTTACTAATTTATTCATTTAGTATGTAACAGGCAGTGTCTCCAGTTGAATCTATGCTGTGCTTACTGCTGAGGTTCTGATGCTTCTGGACCGCGATGATGAGCTGGTGGGGTAGGTACGTGAGCACGCACGCACATGAGACAGTCACTGGGATGAAGTGCCTGTGTTCTGTGGAGCTAACGTGATAGCTACCACAATGTCAA
>NW_007809352.1:0-1003 GCF_000696425.1 Galeopterus variegatus | reverse complement strand
AAAACTGTCATGATTCACAGAAGACATGATTGTCTACATAGAAAATCCCAAAGAATCTTTAAAAAAAAAGCTCTAGAACCTAATAAGTGAATTTGGCAAAGTCTCAGGATACATAGTCTACATATGAAAATTAATCATATTCCTATATACTAGAAGTAAAACATTAGAAACTAAAGTATTAAAAAATACTATATAGAATGGTGCTCCAAAAAAACAAAAATCAAATACTTAGGTATAATATAAGAAAACAGTCTCTATGTGAGAAAAACATGTACAGGATCTATTATGATAAATTCTACAGACCTTGGTGAAAGAAATCAAAGACCTAAATAATGGGAGTATACTATCTTTATGGATTGGAAGATTCAGTATAGTTGAGTTGTTGATTCTCTCCAATTGATCTATTGATTTAATGCAATTCCAATAAAAATTCCAGCAGAATTTTTTGCAAACACAGGCAAGCTGGTAATTAACACTTATATGGCACTAGAATAGCCAAAGACAAAAGAACTAAAATTGCCAAAGCAAGTTTAAAAAGGAAAAATAAATTTGTAGTACTCAATTAGCTAATTTGATGACTTATTATAAAGCCACAGTAATCAAGACATTATTGGTGAAAGGCTAGACACACAGATCAATGGAATAGAATATAGTGCAGAAAAAGACTCACACAGATACGGCCTAAAGATACAAAGACAATTGAATGGAAAAAGAATAATATTTTCAATAAATGACACTGGAAGAATTGGACATCCATATGCAAAAAAAAAATCTCGACCAAAACCTCACACCTTGTACAAAAAGTAACTCAAAATGGATTATAGACCTATAAAACTTTTAGAAGAAAAACGTATGGGAAAATCTTCATGACACTGGATTAGGCAAAGATATGACATAAAAGCATGATCCATAAAAGAAAAAAATTGATGAACTGGACTTCATCAAAATTAAAAACTTTTGATCTGTGAAAGACCCTGTTTAAAAATGAAAAAATAAGCTACAG
>NW_007809351.1:0-1003 GCF_000696425.1 Galeopterus variegatus | reverse complement strand
ATTTAATTACATGTGTCAATCAAAAGCAGAACACTTTCTCCAGCTGGTGGCAGAGGAGGAAGGCAGAGAAAAAAGCAGAAGAGGAAGTCAGAAGGGTTGGAAGCATGAGGGGGATTAAATGTGGCATTGCTTCCTTGAAGACGGAAAGTCCATGTGAAAAGGAACGTTGTGGCCCTCAGGGGCTGAGACAGGCCTCTAGCTGACAGCCAGCAAGAAACAAGGACCTCATTCCTACGATTTCAGGGCATTGAATTTGGTCAAAAATCTGCATTAGGTTGGGAGTGAATTCTTTCCTAGAACCTCTAGGAGAAGACCCTAGCCTGAATGTCAGCTGATTTTTGCCTTATGAGACCCTAAGTAGAGAATAAACTGAGCCATGCCAGACTTTTGACCTGAAGAACTGTGAGCAAACTTATTTTTCCTTAAGTTTCTCTGTTTCTGATAATTTGTTTACACAGAAATAGAAAATTAATAAAAATAATAAAATATGTAGTAAATTTTTATGCATTTTTTATGTAATGGTGGAGGAAGCATTTAGTTAATGCACATATCTTGAGCATCACTGATTTTATACAGTGCTAAATTCATAATATTAATTAGCAAAGCCTCTAGGGTTGGTAAGAAAATAACAGCAACCAAGTAGCTTATTTGTTTCTGGTTGTTTCTTTGAAGAAGCGCCTCATAAATATGAGGAAAAAATGGCAGAATGTCTTCCATCTTGTAACATGTATGTGTATGGTGAAGTGTTTAAAAGATGGGAAAAGATGCCAGGGAATGTTATAGCCATAAGTTCTATTCACCAAATATTTCCACTTCTCTCCTCTTCTATAACATGGCAACATCTCACCTTCCAGGCCTCTGTGGTTGACTGGAGCCATGTGACTTGGTTTGGCCAATGAACTTGAAGTAGAAATGACATTTCTCACAGGCTAGATAGTTAACTGCCAAAGTAATATCCATCCTTCCTCTCTTTTTCCTCAACTGGTAATATTTAAAATGTTTG
>NW_007809350.1:0-1003 GCF_000696425.1 Galeopterus variegatus | reverse complement strand
AAAAATGTACAGCTTTTATGTTTACATTGAAGTCTATGACCCATTTTGGTTTTCTAAATTCATATTATTTTTAATTGACAGATTATGATTGTAAATATTATTGAATACAATGTCATGTTTGGATGTGTGTATACAATGTGGAATGATTAAATCAAGCTACTTAACATATCCATCACCTCACTTACCAGTTTGTGTGGTGAGACATTGAAATTTACTCTCTTAGCTATTTTGAAATACATAATATATTGTTGACTATATTCATCCTGCTGTGCAACAGATCTCAAAAACTTATTCTTCCTGGTCTGGGATCTATTTTGATTTAATTTTTGTATAAGATGTGAGATTTAAATCAAGGTTTTCATTTGTTTTGTGTGTGTGTCTGTGTTTGTGTTGCATCCAGTTGTTTCAGCACCATTGGTTGAAAAGTTTATCCTTCTTCCACTGAGTTGCTTTTGTACCTATGTCAAAAAACAGTTGCACATATTTGTGTGGATTTATTTCTGGGTTTCCTATTCTAGTCCACTGATCTACATGTCTACCCCTCTGCCAATGCAACAATCTTAAACAGATAACTATAAAATAACTCTTGAAATTGGGTAGACTAATTTCTCTCACTTTATTCTTCTTTTTTAACAAAAATTATGTTGGCTATTCTAGTTCCTTTGCCTATCCACATACATTTTAGAATAAGCTTGTCTATATCTAGAGAAAAACTTGCTGAGATATTCACAAGAATTATATTAAACCTATCAATCAATATGGGGAGAACTGGCATCTTTACCATGTTGAGTCTTCCAATTCTCACACATGGTATGTCTCTTCACGTATGTAATTCTTTGGTTTCTCTCACCAGCCTTTTGCAATTTTCAGCATATGGATTCTGTATGTTTTGTTAAGTGTTTATGTAAGTATTTAATTTTCTTCAGAGTGACTAAATGGTATTGATTTTTTTTTTTTAAAGATGACCGGTAAGGGAATCTTAACCCTTGACTTGGTGTTGTCA
>NW_007809349.1:0-1003 GCF_000696425.1 Galeopterus variegatus | reverse complement strand
CAATGCTATTGCATGTAAGTAGAAGTCAATGTCATAAAGGGGGCTGTAAGTTTGTATGTTTCCCATGGCAGACGATGTGTCTCTACCTCCACCAAAGTTAAGAACAGAGTTCAGGAAAATGCTCCTAAAACTCAAACAAGGATTGCAGCATTTTATGATATATGCTGCTGCTATCAATTATTCCTTTATGTTTTGTTTAATTTAAAATGTGTATTTATCTTATAACAAAGATGGATGGAATTATTTACATTTTTATCTTAGTGCAACTCAAATTTTTCTGTGCTTGTAAAGCTCTTGGTAAATTTTCTCCCGTGAATTTGAGCAAAAAGACCCTTTTCTCTTTGATCTTACATTATGACATCAGAAGGATGTTGGTTTATAAGAACTTAAGTTTTATTTTTTTATTTTATTTATTTATTTATTTTTTGTCTTTTTGTCTTTTTTTTTTCGTGACCGGCCACGGATCGCAACCCTCAGTGTCGCGCCCGTACCGGACCGGGACCGGCAACGGGATCGCAACCCTCGGTGTTGCCCCCGCTCCTCGCTCAGCCAGTGAGCGGCCGGTCTGCATGTGGGATCCGAACCCTCGGCGGGAGTACCGCCGCGCTTCCCAAGCGGTGCACTGTAGCATTGTGCCACCGGGCCGGCCCAAGAACTTAAGTTTTATATATTAGTTCTTCATATTATCTTTATGACTACATTACCTGTTTTGACTGAGATAACTGTTGAATTCAATGAAAAATACTTTGCTGCTAATTATTTTATAGAATGGATCTGCTGTGGACAAAATGCCTATTAAATTATTTTCAGTGCCATGTTAAACAGTAGCTAAACTTATTCTGATCAAGACAACTTGTTCAATTTCTTTTTTTTTTTTCCGAGGAAAACTGGTACAGGAATCCAAACCCTTGTTTCAATTTCATCTTAAGACTAGATATTAAAAATAAAATCATATATTTTTGAAGTGCATTTACCATCTTAGTCAGTTTTAAATTTTATTTTG
>NW_007809348.1:0-1003 GCF_000696425.1 Galeopterus variegatus | reverse complement strand
TGAGGAAGAATAAATGTACATTAAACTGCCTTCTAAGGAGGGCGAGTCTTTTGCTGGGTAGATATCTTTTGCTGGGTGGAGTATGCAGGTTTGGGGCCAGAGCTGAAGAGCGCCCACCCTGGTGGCCTTTCCCCCATATTCCACTCAGCCTTTGCTCTAAATGAAAGTAGAGTTTGAGGCCACACCACATTTTTTGGCCTGCTTTGAGAATCCACACGTTCCAGTCAGGTGAAATGGTAAGTTTACCTTCCTCATGCCTCCCAGCTAATCCATCTATTATGTCCGCACAGTCAGCCCTTCCTATCTGTGGGCTCCGTGGATTCAACCAGCCATGGATTGAAAATATTTGAAAAAAAAATTGCACATGTACTGCTCATGTACAGACTTTCCTTGTCATTATTCCCTAAACAATGCAGTGTAACAACTATGTACATAGCATTTTCATTGCATTTAGGTATTATAAGTAATCTAGAGATGTTTTAAAGTATATGGGAGGCTGTGCATAGGTTATATGCAAATACTGTGCCATTTTATATCAGGGACTTGAGTATCTGCAGATTCTAGTATCTGTGTGAGGTTCGGGAGCCAATCCCCCCACCAATACTGAGGGATAACTGTATTTACTTTTCTCTTTTAGTTTTTATCATCCTCTGATATCTATTTCTGGGTCTCTCAGCTCTTTCAGTTTCCTTTTACTCCTTCCTGTCACCCTGCACATGTGGCTGAATAAACAACAGCTCTTCTCAAGAGTTTCATAAATCAAGGGGGCAGAATTGCCAATGGGTGGATAATATGCTCCTGGGAATTCTAACCCAAATCAGATTTTCTCCAGTCATAGTCTGCAGACTGGGCACTGTCTCCTCATTCTGCTTTTATTTATTTATTTGCTTGCTTATTTATTTGTTTGTTTATTTATTTATTTATTCATTCATTCACTCATTCATTCATTTACTTATTTATTTATAGGTTTGGGTTTTTCAGGAGACTCTCCTAACTGGTTTTA
>NW_007809347.1:0-1003 GCF_000696425.1 Galeopterus variegatus | reverse complement strand
ATCATCATCATCATCATTATTATTACCTTATCAAACTATATCCATTCCAGAAATAAGAGTATTCTTTTAGGATTTTCTGTCTTAGATTGTTTCCATTCAAAAATCTTGAATTCGTCTCTCTCATTTTCTCAAACACCACGTCCAATCTATTATAAAATGCTGTTGGCTGTTCCTTCAAAATATACCCAGAGCTTCTCATTATCTCTGGTGAGATCAGAGTGTCACCACATCTACCCTTGCCACCTTAGTTCAAATTTCCATCACTACTAACCTAGGTTATTGCTATTTTCTCCTAACTGATCTTTCAGCAAATATCTTTTCCCTCCTAGAGTTAATGTTATTCTTCTGCCAATAAATTCTTCCCATTTTATTTAGAACAAAAGCCAGGACCTGGAAGACCCTATAAGAGCTGCCCGCTGGTTAAACTTTTTACCTTATTTTTCATTGGTCCCCAGGTGCACATTTTGCTGCAGCACACTTGTCTACTCCCTATTTCTTGAAGATAAACATAACAAGTGCTTCTATGTCAAGGTCTTTGCCCTTTCTGCTCCTTCTGCCAAGGACATTTGTCACCAAGTTATCCACATTGCTCACATGCTATTTTCTTAGTAAACCCTATCCTGTCCAGTCATCTAAAATCGTAACCTCATACAACCCCCAGCACCTTCCATTCAATCTTAGCCTATATATTTTCCCATAGCACTTATAACTATCTAAGCATGTTATTAATTAATTATCATATTTCTGGTTTATTGTTTATGTTCTGCATTAAAATATAAGGTAGACAAGAACAGGTATTTTTGTATATTACTGTAACCTCAGTGACCAGTACAGAGCCTATAACATAGGACATACCCCACCTTTTATTATAATAGTATGTCATTATTTTACATGCTTATTCAAGTATCCCTGGAAGGACTGAATTCCTTTTAAAGGCAGAGACTAGGTCTAATATTCATAGACTCCCACAGCAAAGAACACTTCCCTACCTTAAAAAAAAAAA
>NW_007809346.1:0-1003 GCF_000696425.1 Galeopterus variegatus | reverse complement strand
TCGACCACAACTAAGTCACATAACTTTTCTGAGCATTGATTCCCTCGTTTGTTAATTAAGGTGTTAAAGAGATTATTTTTAAGGCTCCTCCCAGTTGACATTCTACAAAATTTAGTTTGTTGTGTCTTCTAATTAAAGCATGTCCTCAAAAAACGCTAATTACAAGCAGGTAATTTCCAAATGTTCTCTTTTTGTTTTCCCACACATTTTAAACACGTAGAAATTCTGCTTTCACCCACTTGGAAAAATATCTCTGTAAACTGCTCTTTCTGTGTTCAATGGGATTTGAACCCTTCAATAATTATTTTAGGATTAACACAAGTGGAAGCACTTATTACTTGTTATGGGTGTCAGGATTAACAACTTATTGTGCATGATCTCTTTGCTTATAGACCCACTGTAGTCTAAACCATATCAGTTTAATAAATTAAATTGTAATTACTAAGCTTAGAAACAAATTTATTAAGGCTGAAAGGAAGTAATATGAAAAAAAATCAATTCCACGAAATCAAGGATGTTGAAAGGTGAAAAAGTGGAGATATTGTGAATTCTCAGAATCACAAGTAGTAGCAGCTTTAAGGTGAAAAAGCCAAGCCCAGGAAATGCAAAGTATACATTTTTAATGTGCTTTATAGGTTCCTAACTCAAACAGGATTCCTGGTAGATTCCTTGACTAAGTCTATAAAAGGCAAAAGTATCCAAATTGCATTCTGATTCAAGAAAATATTTTCTTATTGCCCTCTCAGTTTCCTCATCTTCATCATGTTCCCACTGCTCGGGGTAATTTACTTTCTTAATATGGAGTTGCTGACACATGGGGAAAATTAAGTAATGGCAGAACAAAATTCATTTATTCGATCTTTATTCAGCTAATATTTATAAAATACTTCTGATAAGTGGCATGCTGCCCTTAACACTGAAGATAGACTTGTGAAGAAAATAGATACGGCTCCTTCACTAATGGACCTACAGTTAGCCAAGTAAAATCACACTAATGAATTAT
>NW_007809345.1:0-1003 GCF_000696425.1 Galeopterus variegatus | reverse complement strand
TGACCTCTAATCTAAGAGGCAAATTTACAATTAATTTCATGTTTTTTGGAGAGCAGCTGCAGCCAGTAATCGAAGGGCATGTATTTGCAACCTTTGGAAAGAAGCAAGTAGCCCATTTGGTTTTTAGAAGCAGGTGCGCAAATAAAAATTTGTATTAGCAATTTCAATTTTGAAAATTAAGAAAATATATATGGTGATCTATTGTTCATTTCTATATCTTTTTGACTTAAACTCAAGATCATGATTCTGTAGTTCATGTTGTAAATCGTTAGGAATTTGAAGCCTCTTTATTATGTCCATAAATAGAAATATTTCTCCATTTATAACATTTAAGAAAGCCATTGGAAATAGACTCAATTTATTAAAGTTGGAAATATTTCAAAGAAATTAATGTGTGTTTATAGAATATGTGATAGAAATAATTAACAACCAGTAACACTTTAGTATCTGATCAATCAGAATGAATGTTGGCTGTATTTTTTTTTTTGTTTTGTTTTTTTTGTTTTTTTCTTTCTTTTTTTTTATTGAAGCATAACTGATTGTACATATTTTTGGGGTATAGCATTGAGTAAACAGCATGTTTGAGTTTATGAATTGCACATATATATATATTTTTTTCCTTTTTGTCTTTTTTTACTGACCGGCAACTTGATCGCAACCCTCAGTGTCGCGCCCATACCGGGGACCGGCAACGGGATCGCAACCCTCAGTGTCGCGCCCGTACCGGGGACCGGCAACGGGATCGCAACCCTTGGTGTTGCGCCTGCACAGCGCTCAGCCAGTGAGCGGGAACCGGTCTCCACATGGGATCCAAACCCTCAGCAGGAGCGCCGCCGCGCTCCCAAGCAGCGCACTCTCCAGTGCGCCACCAGGCCGGCCCAATGAATTGTGCATATTTTTAAACAATTAAAGCTATGTGGGTATCATAGACTAAATTGTGCTGCTCCCCCCAATTTGTATATTAAAACCCTCCTAGTGTGACTGTATTTAGAGATAGGGCCTG
>NW_007809344.1:0-1003 GCF_000696425.1 Galeopterus variegatus | reverse complement strand
AACATACATTGGGCAAAAGACTGTCTCCTCAACAAATGGTGCTGGGAATACTGGACATCCTGTGTAGAAGAATAAAATTAGACCTATACCTCTTGCCATGTAACAAAATCAACTCAAAATAGTTAAAGATTTAAATATAAGACTTGAAAATATAAACTCCTAAAAGAAAACATATGGGAAAAACCTCAAGAAGTAGGACTGGGCAAAGATTTTTTGAAAATGACTCCAAAAGCACAGGCAACAGAAGAAAAAATAAACAAATGGGATCATATCAAACTAAAAAGATTCTGCAGGGCAAAAGAAACAATTAACAGAACAAAAAAAAAACCCCACCTACAGAATGGAAGAAAATATTTGCAAACTATGCATCCAACAAGGGATTAATATCCAGAATATACTAGGAACTCAAACAACTTAACACTAAAAAGACAAGTAACCTGGTTAAAAAATGGGCAAAGGAACTGTATAGCCATTTATCAAAGGAAGATATACAGATGGCCAACAGACACATGAAAGAATGCTTAACATCACTAAGCATCAGGGAAATGCAAATCAAAACTACATTGAGATATCATCTCACCCGTTAGACTGGCTATTACCAAAAAGACAGAAAGTAACAAATGCTGGCAAGAAATGTGGAGAAAGGAGAACCCTCCCACACTGTTGGTGGGACTGTAAATTAGTGCAGCCATTATAGAAAACAGTATGGAGGTTCCTCAAATAACTACAGATAGAACTGCTATATGATCCACTAATCCTTCTGCTGACTATATACCCAAAGGAATGGAAATCATCACATCGAAGGGATACACACACTCCCATGTTTATCACAGCTCTATTTACAATAACCAAGAGTTGGAACCAACCTAAATGTCCATCAATGGACAGCTGGATAAGGAAAATGTGGTGTACATATATACAATGAAATACTACTCTTTCATTAAAAAGAATGAAATTCTGCCATTTGCAGCAACATGGATGAACTTAGAGAAAATTTTGTTAA
>NW_007809343.1:0-1003 GCF_000696425.1 Galeopterus variegatus | reverse complement strand
CACATCTTTTGACTTGAAAGAAATTCCAAACAAATTCGCCTGATTAAAAAATGAAAGAAAAGAAAAGAAAATATACTGACTCATGTGACTGGGAAATCCATGCAGAGTCAGAAACAGAGACTCAAATAATATCACCTAGGTTTGTCTGTGGGCTTAACTATCAGGCAGTCTTTTTCTATCTGAACAAAAACAGGGATGCTGGCATCCTATATTCTTACATCTTATAACCCAAAGAGAGTTGAGACCCTCCCTCCTATTTTTTTAGAAAAACTCTGATTACCTCAGCCTCGGTCACAAATCTGTTCCTATACCAATCTCTATATCCTGAGGAGTTCAGAACCGCAGGTTAGGGATGCTCTTATACATAATCTCCAGGAAAGGGTAGAGCATCGTCACTGACAGTCTCACCAGGAATACACGGAGATAGAAATGATCGTTTCCTGAAAGAATGGATCAGGGCAGACAAAAGCACAGTGCTCATCACTATATAAGTTGCCTTATCTAAAAGAACAAGGGCTTGGAAGGAAAGATGTATATCAAGTAGGCAGAAAATATTACCTTATCTCTTTTCCCCTCTCCCCTCTTTTCTCTCTTTTCTTCCTTCTCTCCACTCTCTAAAGTTTTCTCTTCAATCATTTGAGTCAAACTCTGCATTGTAGTTAGAAATCATCTTAATTCTCCATTTTTCTGTGGCAAAACTTGAACAAGGGAACTCTTTGCTGAAACTTCCTTGACTCAAGTTATGAAATTAGATGCTCTGATAATTTCTGTGGTACGTTATCATCTTTACATCCCTTTATTACTGGTCTAACAGCATACTGTCTGAATTAAGTTGGGTGCCTTGAAGGTTGACCCTAACTGGTAGAGAAATAATTTGAGAGATCTTCAAACTGAGCAGTAAACTTTCCTTTGCACACACATGAGCCTATAATTTTATGTCGCCGTAATACGGAACTATGTGAAAACTCTTTGCAATATATCTTTCAGGACAGATTCTTAACTT
>NW_007809342.1:0-1003 GCF_000696425.1 Galeopterus variegatus | reverse complement strand
CCTTTATGGCTTCACACTTTTCCATGCATATATGCTCCATATTTTTTATTAGTTGTCTATTGATGGAAAACTATTTTTTCTAGTTTATTGATACTACAAAAAAGTGTTATAATAAATTACCAAGTTACATGCACCTTTACTGTCCAAAGTGATGGGCATTTAGAAGTTTGGCATATTTTGCCAAATTTCTATTCAAGGAAGTTATACCAAATTATACTCCCACCCAGTACATGAAGATGAATCTCTGAACCCTCAGCTAGGCTATACTATCACTTCTTTTAACCTCTGCCTATCTTATGAGTGGGGAAAAAATGGTATTTCAATGTTTTTATTTGCATTTCTTTAATTATGAATGAGTTTGAACATATATATAAATTTAAAAGCCATTTTTTAAATTTTTCTGTGAATTCCCTGTCCATACCATTTATCCAATTTCATTATTTCCTTCCAAACTTGTCATAACTCTTTAATATTTTTTTTTTAAAGGAATGGTGCCTTTTGTTTTTTATGTGTTGCAGTTTGTTCTAGCTTTTTTAAAAAAAAAAAAACTATGCATGGTATATTTTTCTACATAACAGCTATTAACTTTTATATGGGTAAATTTATTGCTCTTTATAGCTACTACATTTTGTGTTTTACTTTGAAAGAATTTCCTCACTCCAGGCAAGATTTTAAAAATACATAGCCACATTTTCTTTTAGTATTTTTATTATTTCATTTTTGTATTTATATTTTTATCATCATAGAATTTATATAGGTAAGAAGAAAATTGAACTTTACGTCTCTCTGAATTGTTCATTGTATCATCTTTTCTTTTCTGCGGTTTTTAAGTGCTATCTTTATTGTATATATAACTCCTTATGTATTTTTTTATTAATTAATTTTTTAGGGTATCCTGCTGGCAAGTGGCAGAGTTGGGAGTCAAAGTGAGATTTCCTGACGCTCAGATCCCCTATTGAATTTCAAAATTCCTATGAGAAAGCAGACATTATGAAAATAACTG
>NW_007809341.1:0-1003 GCF_000696425.1 Galeopterus variegatus | reverse complement strand
TCGGTGATGGGCCATAATAATCATATACATTGTATATTGACAAAATAAAAAAAAAATAAAAAAAAATAAAAAAAAAATAAAGGTGCTACTCATTGAAGGCTACAAGTAATTTTACAGTGTGAGGTTCAGCTTAAGGAGAGAAACCTTCACAAATGGAAATGGAAAAACATAGAGCAGTAGGAAGCTCTTTTCTGGATATATCATAACCCAGAGGCCCCTACAGCTAACCTTCCTGGAGTGCAGTTGTTGAAGTAGGCTGTCTGCCTTTCAACAAGCAAAGTTTTTAGTAAGATTTATTGAAATACAACTGCTTTCTAGAAGCTAGCTAAAATGTGACTGACATGGAAATCAAGTGTTCTCTAAGCAAACCCAGCATATAAAAATTTGAATTTACTTCTAAAGGATAAGAAAGGAAAAAAAACAGAAGTGATTATTTGCATTACAAAAGGTTTTGCTGTTTTCGTAAAATAATTATTTTTAGGAATGTTAATATAACTGAAAAGTGGTTTGTCTTTTGCAAATCTCATATATAATTTTGTATAATTTTTAAATGATGAATAAATTTTAAGACAATGTCTCTTGTAAGAAGTGAGGTGTATCTATATTTCTGAGCATTCATTAGCTAGTTGTGGATTTGTACCTTTCGTCTGGGCATTTAAGCTTCAGGAAAGCCAATACCTGATACCTGCAAAAGGGTCTTTAAGGTCATAGAACTTGACCTGTCATGGAGGATTTGCTGACTGTCTAAAGAGCATTTCAGTTTCAGTGCTACAGTATAGATGCATCAGTCAACCTTAATGTGTTAATATTTACAAAGATTAACAGCTTGATTCTCCAAACCAAGATGTCAGAGATCAGCTGTTGACAGGAAAAATTTGGGGATCCAAGCTACTGGATGTAAATTTCTGTCAGTTTTCAGGAGGCTTTTAAGATTTTGTTATCCCTGGCACATAGATTAGAAAGAGATGATCCAGCTGAATCAATTCGAAATGTCCAGAGACTG
>NW_007809340.1:0-1003 GCF_000696425.1 Galeopterus variegatus | reverse complement strand
CTATCTTTGAATATTGATTCTTTCTCTTGACTTCTTCATTCTGCTTCTAAGCCCTTGCATTGTTTTTATTTCAGTTGTTCTAGTTTTTGGTTCTAAAATTTCCACCTGGTTTTTTTTTTACATCTTCTATTTTTTTGGAAACTTTCTTTCGTTCATTTGTTTCAAGCATGCTCACTTGAGAAGTTTTATGATTGTTGCTTTAAAGTCTTTGTCAGATAATTCTGACATCTCTTTAAGCTCAGTGCTGGCATTGTCATTTTTCGTTCAAGTTGAGATCTTCTTGGTTCTTGGTGTGAAGAGCGATTTACTATTAAAACCTGGACATTTTGAGTATTACACTGTGAGACCGTGGATCTTATTTAAGTCTTTTTATAGCTATGGCTTCCTTTGAAACTATCCTTTAAGGGGAAGAGATAGGGTTCCCATTTTATTGCCATGTAGGGGATGTCCTGTCTTTCATTCGGCCTCTATTTACACCTGAGAGGTGACCTTCTTACAGCTGGGTGGTGGTAGAAGCCCTGACTCTCCACTAGGTTTTCTTTGACACAATCTCAAAGGAGAAAGGCAGGGAGTCCTCATTACTGTCAGATGAGGATAGAAATCTAGGTTCCCAATTCGTCTCTTTTGACTTGGGGGTGGGGTTAGACATGAGAGAGGGGCATTTTTCTCCTAAGATCTGGGTCTATATTTGTTGTTCTCTGGCACCACTCCAGTAGGGGAGGGTGTTTATTGTCTCCTTATAGTCTGGTGTGGGTGCAAGTCTGGGCTCTGCACTCAGACTTTGCTGCCACTGGTGAGAGTGGGCCACTGTTGGGACTTTTGACTGGAGCGGTGGGGTTATTGTCTAAGGGGTTCTCATTTGTTAGGTTGCCTCTTTCCTGGTCCTTTGCATCTAGAGAGCAAGCCTTTGTTGGGGCTTTTTAGTCTGTACTTGGTGTTTCCGGGTTGCCGCTGTCTTCAGCTCTAAGTCTGGTATATATGAGGCAAAAAGAAAACCCAAGGA
>NW_007809339.1:0-1003 GCF_000696425.1 Galeopterus variegatus | reverse complement strand
GGGCAGGTCTATACCTCAGTTGAACTAAGTATTGCCAGCTTTGTGCCTGCCATCTCAAGCTTTGGTCCTGTTTAACATCTTTGTGATACATTTTGCTGGAGAACTGAGGTTACGGCTAGTCTCTGGCAACTTGGAGGAGGCGGGTTTGTGACATAGAATCGTTGTTATCAGATACCGTTGAAACGCAAATGCCTGTTTCCTCCTTTGTTCTCTAGGTTGGACTGGGGACTGCTTACAGGAGTGGGGCTTCTGCGTGTGTCTGGCTGTTCCCAGTATGTTCATGGTGTGCATCGAGTGGTGGACCTTTGAGATCGGGACCTTTCTCGCAGGTTTGTCAGAAGCCCAGCAGAGGCCTGCCCGCAGCCTGGCGAGTCACGACTCAGGGGCTTTCCATAAACCTCAGTTGATTCTCTGTCCTCCCATTGCATCAGGCTGTCACTGAGGTTTTCCATGGAGGGGTGAGGCCTCATCCAGCCACAGCATTCAGGTTGGGTGGGGCTTTTGCTCTATGCCACACCCTTTATTTTGTAAACAAGGAAAGGGAGGCCTGGTGAGAGGTTTGCCAGAGGTCATGGAGTGGGAGGACAGAACCCCAAGCCCAGTCTCAGGACTCTCTCAGAGCATCCTGTGCCGCAGCTGACTTCTGCCAGCCATCAAGCCAAGTTTTTAAAAACTTTCACAAACACAGAGTGACTGATTGGCTCCATTTTAGCCATGACCTCTGCTTCTGTCGACAATAATTTTGTAATTAATGTAATTTTGTAATAAACTTTTTGGTCATAGGCATTCACCTTAGCTGTCTTATTACTAGTAAAAAAAAAGCAAACAGCAGGGCAGAGGATGGTGACAACTGACATTACTGTGGCCGTCAACCCTCGCACAGTGTGCAGAGTCCCGCTGCCCTCTGTGTTCCCCTCACAGTGTTACCCCAGGTCACCAGGGAACAACCTGCAACTATAGGAGCCTCACTTTTTTCTACTTTGAACCTGATGTTTTGTTCCCT
>NW_007809338.1:0-1003 GCF_000696425.1 Galeopterus variegatus | reverse complement strand
CATTTTTTTTTTTTTTTTTTTTTTTTAGTTTTCAGCTCTGTTTCAGATCATTTTGGTGCTGAGATAAGTGATCTGATTATATATTTCAGTGATAAATGGGTATGTACAATGAATAAAGAGTGAGTTATGTTGTTTTCTATTATAAACTCTCAAAGGTTAGGGACCACAATGGATTTTCTATAGTTCATTTTAGCCACTCAACAAATCTTAAAAATGGTAATATTTTCCCATAGAAGACTCTAAAAGGAGAAGCACCCAGCACAATATAAAGGATTCTGCTTCCATGGAAAACTTCTAAATAAAACTAGAAAGTCACAAAAAAACCATATTATATTATAATATCAGTTATAGCCTGAAAAAATAAAATATAATACCTATATTTCATTTATTTTCTCAATTACTTATGAATCCCGATTACTTATGAATATATTCTATGTGCAAAGAAAGCATGAATAAGAAAATGATCACTATCTTGGTTAGCTGATACAAAGACACTGTTATTTGAGGCAAGGAGAGAAATATTGAGAGGGAGGAACTGTAAATAAATAAAAAAGTGTATGTAATCCAAATGTTCATTTATGAAATAAACTAAATTTTTAAAAACATGAATTTTATTATATCAGCAATGTCAGTCATTGAAACATACAAAGCATCTTTACTTTCCTAAAGAGATTTTCGTGAAATTCTTTAAAAAGTATAAGAAGTAAATTTGTTTAAACTAGTTTATTTAAACTATTAATTATGCCAGGTGACATTGGGAGGCAAATAAGGGGAAGGGGAATGCTGCTGGGAAATCAAATACTGACCATACTCTGAAATTCCAGAAAGACTAGGAATTCACGTAGGCACAAGTTGAAGATAAGGTTTGACTGTTCTAAAAATAATTAATCATACTTGTCAACTGAGATACATTTTGCAAGAGTTATACCTTGGGGTAATGAAAAGTCTACACACAATAAGGAGTTAGGTTCAACATTCCAACTTTGCCATCTTATTTTTCTTT
>NW_007809337.1:0-1003 GCF_000696425.1 Galeopterus variegatus | reverse complement strand
AAGAATCAAGTAAATCTTAACTTTCATGAAAAAAGGCAATTGACAGATTCCCATACTGAGATGACACAGATGTTGGAACAACCAGACAAAACTTTAAAGTATCTATTATAAAAATATTCCAACAAATAATTACAAACATTCTTGAAAGAAATGGGGAAAAAATTAAGTATCAGAAATGAAACGGAGATAAAAGAAAGAAGCAAATGAAAAGTTAGAACTGAAAAAGAAGAAAAAATACAATCACCAAAATTTTAAAGCTTACTGGATAGACCCAATAGCAGAATGGAGATGACAGAGGAAATACCTAGTGAACTTAAAAGTAGATCAATAGATATTACTAGATCTGAGGAACAAAGGGCAAATGAAGAGCCCTTCAGAGACCCTTTTAGGACAACAGAAGTAACTTTATTATTTTTCTTATTTGAATTCTTTTTATTTTCTCTACCTCCTATGGATCCTCAAGCTCTCTGCTTTTAACATAATCACTGAAGATACTAGATCTTATCAATTCTCTAAAATAGTCTTCTTCTTGCCCCATATTTATTGATTTTATAGTTTTAAAATCTCTTTCAAAATCAACATATCCTTTTGAATTTTTAAAATTAGGTGTTATGGTCAAAGGCAAAAATTGAATTATGTTCTCTTAGATGTATATCATAAGGTGGATAGGATAAAGGGACTAAAATATGGCAAAACATGTACTTTCCACTTTAAGTGGTAAATATTGACACTAGTATGCTGTAAAAAATGACCTATAAAGATTGTAATCCCTACAATAGCAGTTGTTGGCAATTTACTGACCTTGGGCTAAAATCCATCCTCATCATTTTTTGTAAATAAAGTTGATTGTTACACAACCACCCCCATTCATTTATGGATGAGGGTACTTCAAAATATTCATGGAATGATTACCATTATCTTTTTATTCTAGTTTTCCATGTATTTTTTGAGGTATCCTTTTATTGCGAATGGCTGGGTTTTTTGTTGTTGTTGGTTTTTTTTT